>NW_027501464.1:0-65071 GCF_021521415.1 Bidens hawaiensis | reverse complement strand
CGCCTTCAGACATGACAGGCGTTCCAAGAGAAATTTCGGAGCATCGGTTACAGGTCAATGCAGCTTATACGCCAATTGTACAAAAGAAGAGGAAGATGGGACCCGAACAAACCAAAGCCATGAACGAGCAAGTACAAGATTTACTGTGTGCAGGGATCATCTGCAAAATTCAATACCAAACTTGGGTGGCTCACCAGTGATGGTCCCCAAAAGCAATGGCTCGTTGCGTATACGTATCGATTTCAAGGATTTGAACAAGGCTTGCCCGAAGGACTTGCTTCCCCGCTCCCAGAAATTGATCTAAAAGTCGGATGCGGTAGCACCCTTCAAGTTCAAGTGTTTTTTGGACGCCTACAAAGGATACCACCAAATACGAATGGCCGCCCGCGATGAAGACAAAACAGCTTTCCGTACTGATCAAGGCACTTTTTGTTACAAAATGATGCCATTTAGTCTAAAAAAACGCGGGTGCCACGTATCAACGTCTGATGGACAACACGTTATGTGAGCAAATTGGGAAGAACCTTGAAGTTTATATGGATGACCTGGTCATCAAGAGCATTGAAGAGGATCAAATGTTGAGAGACATCGAAGACGTCTTTTTCACATTACAGAAGATCAATATGAAATTGAACCCTTCAAAATGTTCCTTTGGGATGGAAGAGGGAAAGTTCCTCGGTGTAATCATGACAGGGGAGGGATTCAAGGCGAACTCGGACAAGGTCCAGACAATTGCCCCAATGCCTTCCCCATCCTCATTAAAAGAAGTGCAGACGTTGAAGGGAAGGTTGGTTGCCTTGAATAGATTCCTTGCGAATCATGCGGCGAAATCTTATCCCTTCGTGTCCACGCTACAAAACTGCTTAAAAAAAGGCACATTTCAAATGGACGCTAGAGGCCGAGAAAGCCTTCCCCTGAGGTTAAGAAGTGCCTCATGGAGCTTCCAACATTAACTGCACCCCAGGAAGGAGAGCCCCTCACATTGTACCTATCTGCATCAAATATTGCTATAGGGGCAGTTCTTTTGATAGACAGAAAGACCATACAAACGCCAATATATTATGTCAGCAGAGCATTGGCAGACGTTGAAACCAGGTACTCAATGTTGGAAAATTTGGTACTTGGCATTGGTTTATGCAGGGCAAAGGTTGAAAAGATACTTTCAAGGTCACCCCATCAATATACTGACTGACTACAAGTTGAAAAATGTGTTGGCAAAGCCTGAGTTATCCGGGAGATTGACTATGTAGGCAATCGAATTAGGGGAACACTCGATAGAGTATAAACCCAGACCCGTGATCAAGGGACAGGTCTTGGCGGATTTTGTTACGAAGATACCAACCGACAAAACCCAGGAGTGCTTGTATGAGCAACAACCCCCAACCTTGACAGACGAAAGTCAGAAATGGACCTTGTTCACAGACGGGGCATCAAGCAAGGAAGGGTCAGGCGCAGGCCTAAAGCTAGTCAACCCCAGACGACCAAGAGTTTACTTATGCTATCAAACTAAACTTCAAGAGTACAAACAACGAAGTAGAGTATGAGGCATTCTTGGTCGGTCTGCGGATCGCAAAGAAACTCGGTGTCAAATTCTTGGAAGCCCAGGTGGATTCCAAGCTCATAATAAGGCTAAGTCTTAGGGACGTTTGAGGCAAAAACGACACAATGACCTCATATCTATCCCAAGCTAAAGACCTAATGCAGCAATTCACTTCTTGCAAAGTCGTTCACATAAAGAGAAGTGAGAATCGGCCTGCGGATGCATTGAGCAAACTAGCATCCACTAGTTTTGAACACATGGGAAGAGACGTAAGAATCGAGGTTTTGGACACTCCGTCCGTCCCTCAACATCAGGTCTTGGTCATCCAAACAGGAACAAGTTCCCGGATGAGACCCATCGTAGATTACTTATCTTCTGGCACTTTACCAGAAGACAGGGCGGAAGCACGAAAGATCCGCTACAAGGCACTGTGTAATCAAGTCCATGAAGGTGTGCTGTTCCGTAAATCATTCCTTGGCCTATTACTCAGATGTGTAGATGCAGAAGAGTCCAATTATGTGATCAGAGAAATCCATGAGGGCATCTGCGGGTTACATGTGGGGCCAAGGATGGTAGTGGCCAAAATAATGAATGCTGGATATTACTGGCCAGGCATGCATATGGATGCAGTTAAAGAGATCCGGAAATACGATGCTTGTCAGAGATACACGCCACAAACTCTGCGACCTCAAAACAACCTCGTCCCAGTAACCTCGGCATGGCCCTTTTTAGAAATGGGCCATTGATATCATGGGACCATTCCCGAAAGCACCTGGGCGGGTGAAGTTCTTGCTAGTGGCAATAGATTATTTCACAAAGTGGGTGGAAGCCAGACCATTGGCTCACATCACAGCAGCAAACGTCAAGAAATTCTTATGGGAATACATTATTTCCCATTTCGGCCTTCCCCAAACACTGGTCAGTGACAATGGCACCCAGTTTGCCGATAAAAGCCTCCAGGAGTGGTTATCGGAACTGCATATCAATCAGGTGTTCACTTCAGTAGCTCATACACAGGTTAATGGGCAAGTAGAGCGGGCTAATCGAAGTATTAAAGAAGGCATCAAAGCCTGATTGGGAACCAAGTGAACGGGGTGGGTAGATGAATTGCCTCACGTACTCTGGGCGCATAGAACCAGCAAGAAAACCAGCAACTCTGAAACCCCGTTCAGCTTAACGTATGGCACGGAGGCAATGATTCCCGCCGAAATTGGTATCCCATCCGCACGGATGCTCTTGATTGACGATAATGAGAAAGAACTCCGGTTAAACCTAGACCTACTGGAAGAAAGAAGAGAGTTGGCGGCCATACGCGAAAGCAAGTACAAGAACCAACTCCAGAAATATTATGACACGCGGGTCAAATTATGTGAATACAACAAAGGAAACTACGTTTTCCGAAATAACGAGGCGTCAGACGCCGAGTTACCAGGAAAATTAGCTCCTACATGGGAGGGCTCATATGAAATTGACGAAGTGTTGGGAAGGGTGCATATAAGTTAAAGAAATTAGACGGCAATTCAGTCCCCAGAACCTGGAACGTCACGCAACTTAGGCGATGTTATATTTAATTATCTTTTTGGCTTGCGTGCCTCTTTGCTGACCGCGTGCCATGAATTTCGGTCTACGTACCGAGTATTTTCCTTTTTATCAAGAATTGACGTTAATACGAATATAGTTAACGCCCAGTTGTTCAGTTTTTATTTTGAGTTTCTGTGAGGACAGGCCTGCGAGCCAATATTCGTCCTAATCCTATATTTTAGATATATGGCGAGTTTAGCTAACACACATTTATATTGTAATCATACAAGAAAAAAATGTAAAATCCATATCATATATACAGCCAAAAAAGGGATTACAGAAACAAAAGGATGAATATACAACAAAAACTACTCTTCTCTGAAGATATCTGCGCAGCTGCTGGACACCATCCGCCCTCTTGGCAAAGTCCTTGATAGCGTACTGGATAGGAAAGTGCAAGTTGTCACAAGCGTTCCATTTGGGCATCATACTTCCCATCCACGTCAACAGCATGAAGCTCAAAATCTTCCAAGGAACAACCTTCCCGAGCAAAGGATACCTCCTCTTGAAAACCTGCCTTGCGTCCCGAGTCACTCGATGCGCGAAGAAGCTCAGCAAGGCAGTCTCCTAAGGTGATCCTCATGTATGTGGGAGACAATCTGTACCAACAAACAAGGGATCGAGATATAATTTACAGATGATCAAAAATATTAAAGGGACTCATACCTTGGTAAGACCTTCCTCCATTAACCAAGCCCGGTCAGAAGATGCCTGTTCAGCATCTAACTTCAATTGTGCCCTACTCACCAATAAAGCGAGTGTTTTTTTTGATCAGATCTTCAATCAATCGATCCTTCTCAGTAGAGGCAGCACAAAAGTACTGATGACTTCTTCTTGGGTAGCAAGACGGGCTTCTAGAGCCTGCTTCGCCTCTTCCGCTTTGGAGAGTTCAGCCTCGCAGGTACGGGCGTGAGCACGTGCGGCTTCAACAGTAGCATTTTGTTTCCGACACGCCTCTTCCCTGTCTTTAGCCGCGGAGGGCCTGATGTTGGTTTCTCCCCGCTCCAGAGCCTGTTAAGAATCTCTCAGCTTCCACCTTTTAGTGTTAGCTTCGAGACGGTATTTTTCCTTCTCGGCCCGGAGCTTTTCTAGAATATCATCTTGAACACCCCAGTTCCGGCTCATGAAGTTCCAGTCCTGGTATATCTCTTGGGTTGTCGAGACCAGGTTGGCCAAATGATATATATTATGTGTGTGTGTGTGTGTGTGAGTTCCCAAGAGACACCCGGGCACAGTTATGTTGGAACTCGCGTTCTGCAGGAGGCACACCCTCATGAAGGAACTCAAAACACACTCTCCCCTATCAGAGAATCAGGAAGTGGGAGTCAAGTTCCAATCGGGGATATGGCAGGTAACACCCCCCCTCGAAAAACACGCGCCCCTTCCTATTCCTCCAAGGAGCGGGGAGGTGGTAGAGGCCCCAGATAATTTTCCCGCTGGCTCATCCTCTTGAGTAACCGGCGGGGACATGGGTAAAGATTCCGATAAGGGTAGCTCTCGGGTAACGGACGAGGCTACACCCTCTTTTCGTCTTCCTCCTTGTCAGCAGCAGACAACCTGCTAGGGTCACTCTTAGCAGGAGGTGTATCCTAGAGGATGACATTGTCTACAACAAAAAGGACAAATTGTGAAAACGATTAAGTTAACACCTGTAAGCAGACTACAAAACAGTTTCATACCTGGACTGTCCAGTGGCCGAGTAACCAGCATACCCTATGAATGGACAGCAACCCGGTCATGAAGGCGGATCTTCGTCGCCCTCGGAGGAGAAGCAGGAGGTGAGGGGTCGGAACCCCTGACTTCCACCAGTCGCCAATACGGGGCTGTAACGGCTGTTAATTTCGGTTCCAAGAATTAAAGCTTGTAGAGTATGTATAATTCTCGGGATTTATCCGATGTTTCTCGGAAGCCTTTACGTTGTCCCGGTATGATAAAGAACTTAACTTTTCCTTCCATTTTGCCTTACACTTCAATTTTGAGGGACTTGGATGTAACTATTTTATTTATATCATAAAACAAATAAACCCTAACCGCTAACCCTTTCTAGCTGCCGATCGGACCTCAAGACCCCCCTTGCTCGTTTTTCTTCTGCCCCGCCAAGTTTCAGCCGTGACAACTTCAATTCAAGGTCGGTTTTATGATTCCCCATGTCTTTTACACCTTAATTGATCATATTAAACGCGCTTAATTGGTCGTAAAAGGTTGAGTTTTGATGATAACAGTTTGCTGACAGATTCGTATACGTTTATTGTAGGGTCTGTAACGTGATGATAATCCACTGTTTTTGATCTATTCTTGATTCCATGATGTTCTACTTTGAGTCTAGTTTCCAGAAAGGTATAATACGTAATTTTTGGACGAGATTTGAATGGTTTTTATGAATTTATAAAATCGAGTGTCAAAGCTGATGAGGGATGACGGATTCTGGTCTGTCTTCCCGACGTCATAACCTTTTTTCTACAAGTCCAAATTGGTTGGGTTACACTTCTGAAAGTTAGTATTTTGAGTTAGCAACCAAAACCAATTGGAACGTTTAATTTGGTTTGGTAATGAATTTTATAAAAATAAAACCAATTTGTTGCGCACATGAAAATACCTGCACATACCTTGCTTGTGTTGGAGAAATTTCATAATTTTTTGTGTCCAATAGAAAAATATAATAAAAATATTTTTCTAAACCTAAGACATTTATTAAAGTCTGGTAAAAATTTAGTAATTTATTTCAAAGGTTATCCTATGTAATTAAATGCAGGCCCTTGATAAGTTCGTTTTAGGCTTAACCGGTGGATTTGGTTAGTTAAAAAGGTTTTTAGGGGCTGAGGTAAAGTAATTGGGTATGGGTTGGGCCTTGGGACAACGTGTTGGGCTTTGAACAGCCCATTAGGCAAGAGTGTTCTTTACGGTCTAGTTTAGTAGCACGTTGTGTATAATTTACAGGCCCTTGCTTGTGATTGTGCACTTAGGGATTTCCTAGCTCGTTGCAGGTGTTCGATTGATTTCAGGTGAGTTCATGATGCCCCTTTTCACTCTTTTCAGGTTTTGGGCTAGCATGCACACCTAAGTATTTTTTCTTACTTGATGACATGTATTAAACGATTTTATATAGGATTGCTAGTATATGGTAGGCTTTGGGATTTTATATATATATATATATATACACATTATTGCTTGGCCTATATTTGGCGATGTTGTAGTTGTTTCGACTACTGATGTTGCGTATGCCTACTTTGTGTTTGCATGCGTTGATGTTACGTGTTTGGGTTGTACGTTTGCTCGACCCTGATGTTATACGTGGATGTTATATATATATTGTTATATATATAGGGATGTACTTAAAAGGATGTTTATATATACATTTTGTATATGTATGTATGAGAATGTTTAGTTTTCGGTAATGATGATTTAATGGATGCACTCTTTTATTTTAAACTTTTGGTATGACTATCATAATTGTTACTACTGATATTATTTACTTAAAACTTGAACTCACTCAGCTCAAGCTGACTTTGTGTGCATGTTAGTGTGAGTTTCAGGTTAGGAAGGGGATGCCTTATCGCTTGGACGTGCACGAAGCTACTTGGACGGTGAAGGGCATACGTGGATGGAAGAATGTAATTTGAACAATTTTATTTTAAATGGTTTTATGAATTATATTTAAAATTGGTTTTGGGCAAAATTCTCGGGTTTTAGGGAACTTACTTCACTATTTATGTTTTCCGCTGAATTTACACTCTGAGATGTTTGTTTTAATGGACGAAACCGTTTTCAAGTTTAATTATTTTATAAGTGTTTTGTATGAATACCAACTGTGGGGTTCCCGAGGTTCGGGGCCTTACAGGGGCTACTGGAAGAAACCTCCTTCCTTTTACGACCAAAAGCTGCACAAAAAGAAACATTCGTCAGCAAACTGATTACATAAATGACAAATATCAGAATATGCACCTATCGCATACAAACCCTCGAAAACCATAGGTTCTCGATGAGCCTTCTGAGGGATTAAAAAGTTGTCCCTGGTTTTATCAAGGATAGGAAGATCCTTCTTGTCTCGAGCAACCAACTACATCGCCCCAAGAACAACTTCAATCAAAACGGATAGAAGCGTGCCTTCCGCTGCACAAAAGCTAATGTAAGATACTCAAACCAATACTTAGAGAAATATTAGTATACTTACATCCGTTTGGCTTCTGGACGTATGGCACCTCATCAGGATATAGCCATAAGCGGCTCATCCCAGCCGTCATAAGGGCAGCCTCAGGGATAGGGCGCATGGGGGTCGCTGTATGGGTCAGCTGGTGATACCATTCATGCCATGTTCAACAAACGGCAGTGCAAGCAATGGTTGGTCCGCTGAGCGCCAGTACATGGATAGCGGGATCATATCCTCCCAGATCCAAGAGAATTTGTTGGCCCATCGAGGATCAGGTGGAGGCGCATCTAAAGCAACTGCCTTTCTATCAGTGGGTAGGCAGATGTAGCGCCCACCCTTGCAATGCATGTGGTAGAAAACCGCAAACTTTTCAATTGTGGGCACAATGCCATGTGCCCTACAGCAGAATTCAAATGGCGTATGCGCGTGATGGCTAAAACATAAAGCTGGGAAAGATGAATCATGTTCCCAGTAATAATCTTACCCAGAAACCGGGTAATCGGAAGTCGGAAATTTCTAGAACTAAAGAACTCGGCATAAACAGCCATCTTCCCCACCGGAGTTCGGTTGGCCATTGAACCGGCAGCTGGAAATTCCGGCCCCCATTCAGAAGCAATGCCATAGGTATTGATTACGGACTGAAACTCCCTTTCACTCCAATCGATGGTGACACGATCGATAGTCTGAAGAACCGGCCTCGACGACATCATATAATCTGCTAAAAATCGATTGCAACAAGCTATGGTTACTAGTAGAAGATAGGTAATAGAAAAGAAGTTTCACAAAATCGGAACGATGATAATCTTAGGGTCCGGTAAAGACGAAATAACTTGCTCAAAACTGATAAAGAAGAAAATGAAGGGCCGACGAGTTTTTATACTAATTGCATTAAATATGGTAAATAGTGAAAGCAACCATCAGCCAATCAGGTATGACACGTTAGGCGGGAAAGTAAAAGTTTAAAATTTAAATTCTCGAGGTATAGCTGTCAACAACCTGTAAACTTGTCACGTCAGCCACCAAAGTAACCTGCGAATTCCTAGTTACACAGTAACGGGACAAACTAAATGTTTGACTAACACATCAGGCACTGGTAAAGTTCAAGTTACAAAAAAGAACAAGGATAAAGCAAGTCTCAGGAAGTTGCAAACAACGATCATAAGAAGTAAAACCACCCGCGACTACTACGCGCAGATGGCTACATAAGAGCAGCGGACAAACGTATTGAAGATACATTCCAACAAAAAACATAAAGTTTAACAAGGAAGAGAGAAATTCTAAGTCATTAATAGCATAATTGTAAATACAAGGAAGATAGAAATATTTACAAAGGTCCCTAAAACCCTAATCTTCCTTGGGTGTCTCCGCTTTCGCGAGTAACTCATTCACATAAAGCCTTAACTCGCCGACACATGTGGGGTCGTGACGATGTTCTTCAATATATTTCAAGATGTCAAAGGAGAGGCCTTCAAAAGAGTCCAAATCAGCATCATACTCCTTTTGACAATCCCGTCCATGTAGCGCAAACTCAATGGGCGGACGCCCCTCGCGGGCCATGGAATAACCCTCTTCAAAACCAGCTTGACGACCCGCCCGTGAGGAGCTAACCAGAAGGTTAGCAAGACATTCCCCAAGTTCTGGCCCCTCCTTGATGAGCCTGACAATTTGAAAACAAGAGAAAAATCAGCATGAAATTTCAAACAGAGATTGAATCTGAAAGTATTTTCCTTGGGGATGCCAAATTTCAGAAGCCAACGCCTCTCATCTGTGGCATCGGTGAGGGTCTTTTGTAGACCCTCATTTTCCATTTTCCTCAGACTCAGAAGCAAGGAGATCATCCTTCTCTTTTAGCTCGGCCACGAGCCTCCGGACGTTTATTTTTTGTCTTGGACTGCCTGGAGAGCAACGTCTTTCTCTTTGGACTCCACCCGGGAAGCGTCCCTAGCCGCTTCGGCCTCCTGCATGCGGCTGACAGCCTGCACCAAATCGGTCTCCTCGGCGACCCAGCCCTCAAACACTTCACTACTAGTTGACAACACATTAGTCAGATGATATGCAATTTTAGTTTTAGATTAAGAAAATCTGTAATTAGTGTAGTTTAGAGTGGGATATATGCAATTATCCCGTCTTTAATTGTTCACTCTGCTATAAAACATAATATGCTCTTTTCTTGTTTAATGCGATAACTAAATCTATAATTTATGTTTGTTTACCTCGTGAATCTATACCAACCTACGAAACTGTTATAAAAATTAGTAAAATATTTTACTTTTTAACATTAAAATATTTTAAACTTGCATATGATTTAATTAAATTTTCACAATTCATTTCATTTTCAATGTTTGTTTTGAGTTAGATTTTGATACATTAGTGTTGGGCCAGACAATTCAAATTCATTTGCTGTGGTAGGCCCATTCACTTTTAGCTTAAAGTTTCCGTTAGCTCGCTTTTCTCGGTAATAAATAGCAATAAGGGGGTGTTTGGTAGAGAGATTTGAGGGTGGAGAATTAGGTTTCTCTTGTTTGGGAGAATTAGGCGGAGAATTGGGCGGAGAATTGGTTTTCTCTGAGAATTGGGTGTAGGCAAAAAGTAGAGAAATCCAATTCTCTCCATTTGGAAGAGAAATAGAATTCTCTCTGCTTCTAAATCTCGTCTCTGCTCTACTCCGTTCGCGTATGATGATGATGATGCTCCGACCGACGATGGTGATGATGATGCCGACGTCCGGCACGGCGGCCGACGACGCAGCCACGTCCGTTCGCGTCTCTGAGCCAAAACGAAACCCTAAATCGCGAGGCGGTGTTGCGAGGCGGAACCCTAAATCGCGGTGTTGATGTTGCGCGGCGATGATGATGACGCTCTACTCCGTTCGCGGTGTTGCGACGCGTCTCTGAGCCACCATTTCTCCACCATGATGATGCCGAGGCGGAACCCTAATCACGTCTCTGCTCCCGTTTCTCCACCCATTTCTCTATTGTACCAAACAAAGGAAATGATTGTCAATTCTCCACCCATTTCTATTTCTCTCCAATTCCATTTCTCTCCCATTTCTATTTCCATTTCTTCCCATTCTTTTTCTCTGTACCAAACACCCCCTAATAGTTTTACTTTTGAAGTTATGTATGGCACCCCAACTCGAAACAGGCTGCGTGTCAACATTACAGATATCACAACAAAATTCACAGAAACCTAAGTCAACTTACATTTACTCAATTGACTAGAAAAGAAAAGTCTTTAAAAATCTTAAACTTCATTACTCTCTCTCTCATCACTAATTCCTCGATTTCCCGGACTACCTGTCAACAAATAAGAAAAATACAATAAAGAAAATACGTTTGAGCCAAAAATTGCCCAGTAACAGAAAGAACAATAGTACAAGTATAGACGGACGAAAGAAAGTAATTATACAAACTTTGATTCAAACTCGAAACCAACTTCTTACTTAAACAAATAATGAACATAAACTGAGGCATAACCCGATACCTGCTCAGAACATAATCAAACGCATAAAAAGTGCATCATAGGCATATTGGAGCATATACACACATCAAATCGCGCGACTACACACAATAAGAAATCAAGTCACGTGAGAGGGAAGCACCTATGAGCCTAAACATAACAAACTAGTACATCGCTAACTAGTCCATGCACCTAGGTTTAAACGACGTTTTTACGGTTCAAAAGTTCGGTTTAGAGCCTTAACCGAAACCCTACCCTCCAAGGCTGTTATGTTGATGATGCATGCTTGATTTATGATATAGGACCTGTAATTAGCTTATATAGAAGCACGAGAACCCACCCGGAAATGGGAATAAGAGAGTGTAACACCCGTCAAACTTCCGGTTTAATGATTTAGCGCTTGTAAAGTATGTATAACTCTCGGGACTTAACCGACGTTTCCCGGAAGCCTTTACGTCATCTCGGTACGTTAAAGAACCTAACTTTTCCTTTCATTTTGCCTTACACTTCAATCTGGAGGGACTAGAGTGTAATATATTATGTTATAAGACAAACTAACCCTAGCCCCCCCCCATTGTTGCGATCGGCAGAAGGAGCAGACCCAAGACCCACGATTTTCTTTTTTTGCAGCAAATTCTAAGCCTTAGAACTTCAATTCAAGGTATGTACTACGATTCCCCAAGTCTTTTACACGTTAATTGATCCTTATATTGCGCGTATTGATCGAAAAACGTCTTGTTGTAGGCTAACCGGGTGGCTGCCCAATTGAGCTTTTCCGGGGCTGTTTTGAGTGAGGTTTTCGCATCAAAATCCCACTAGGTATGACATGTACATCATATTATAATTTCATGGCCAATGGAGGTGTTTAGGTCGGTTAATCGATTTTAGTTCGAAAACTAGGGTTTACCGGGTGTAGGATTGACAATTGTTGAGTTTGATGCGTTAATTGATCGGATGACTGACCGACTCAGTTTGTACAGCCCTAGGGGGGTTTATGGGCTGTGGAAAAATTAATTTTTTGATGCTCGGGGCTGTTTTGGTTAGTGGTTCGTCAATCAAGTCGGCGGTGCGCGAATTTTCGTTTAAATGTTACAGTGAGAGTTGTAAAAAGGAACCGTCAACCTTATCAACTCAGGTGACATAATCATGATGAATGAAAAGATTAAAATGGGAATTTGGTCCATTTGGGGCTGATTCGTTTAACAAATGGTTTTAAGGTTTAATACGCGCGTATTCGACTCGATTTGATTAGCCTTGGGCCAAGTTGTTGGGCCTTGGGCCAAAGTGTTGGGCTTGAACGGCCCATTAGGCAAGAGTATTCTTACGGTCTAGTTTAGTAACGCGTTGTGTATAATTTACAGGCCCTTGCTTGTGATTGTGCACTTAGGGATTTCCTAGCTCGTTGCAGGTGTTCTATTGATTTCAGGTGAGTTCATGATGCCCCCTTTTTAACTCTTTTTAAATTTTGGGCTAGCATGCACACCTAAGTGTTTTCTTACACGATGAAATGTTTTAAACAATTTTATATAGGCTTGCTAGTATATGATAGGCCTTGGGATGTTAAATATATATATATATACACACACACACATTATTGCTTTGCCTATATTTGGTGATGTTGTAGTCGTTTCGAATACTGATGTTGTGTATGCCTACTTTGTGTTTGCATGCGTTGATGTTACGTGTTTGGGTTGTACGTTTGCTCGACCCTGATGTTATATGTGGATGTTATATATATATTGTTATATATATAGGGATGTACTTGAAAGGATGTTTATATATACATTTTGTATATGTATGTATGAGAATGTTTAGTTTTCGGTAATGATGATTTAATGGATGCACTCTTGTATTTTTAAACTTCTGGTATGACTATCATAATTGTTACTACTGATATTATTTACTTAAAACTTGAACTCACTCAGCTCAAGCTGACTTAGTATGCATGTTAGTGTGAGTTTCAGGTTAGGAAGAGGATGCCTTATCGCTTGGACGTGCACGAAGCTGCTTGGACGGTGAAGGGCATACGTGGATGGAAGAATGTAATTTGAACAATTTTATAATGGTTTTATGAATTATATTTAAAATTGGTTTTGGGCAAAATTCTCGGGTTTTAGGGAACTTACTTTACTATTTATGTTTTCCGCTGAATTTACACTCTGAGATGTTTGTTTTAATGGAAGAAACCGTTTTCAAGTTTAATTATTTTCATAAGTGTTTTGTATGAATACCAACTGTGGGGTTCCCAGGGTTCGGGGCCTTACAAGTTGGTATCAGAGCCATGGTTCGAGGGATCTGAGCATCCTTGAATGCTTGGACTCGAACTGTAAGAAAAGAGACCAGTATGCCCTCCGCGAGTAGCTGCACGCCAAGAGGTAACTTTAAATTATTAGTCCTTCCTTTAAATTTAAAAGTTTCCAGTATGTGATAAACTGTCTAAGTGTTAGATAGAAGGCTAACGAGGTTAGGGGCAGGGGGTGCTTAGGACGGGCGGGTAATGTAAACGACTAATTACACTTGATCAACATCATTAGCAGTTTACCCTTACCTTACATGTTCTAAATGCCACCTGTACTTAATCGTGTTAATATTCTGTCTTTGTAGGGATAAGTCATGGTTAATACTCGAGCAGCTAGGAGAGGTGGTCCTAGTGTTCGCGGTCGTGGCCGTAAGCCACGTGCCGAAGCCGAGAGTGAGATTCCTACTCCCCAGCAGGAAACCCCGATTCATGAGGAGGGGGATAACCCCGCCTTAGATCCTGCTATGCGCGCGGCTATCGCGGATGAGGTATACCAGGTGCTCCATAGCGCCATACCCGAGATCGTTGCAGAGGCCGTTAGGGCCATGGAGGAGTCACTGGTTGGTGAAGGTTTGGATAAGGGAAGGATGAGTAAGGAGGTGCAGGTAGAAGAGGAAGAGAAAGTGTATGTGCCGAGTGGGGATGAAGATGAGGTGCAGACTATTAGTGTATCTACTCGGGGTTGCTCGTATGGTGACTTTAAGAACTGTGACCCCCCTTCTTTCGATGGTACTAAAGATGCATTGGCAGCACATCAGTTGGTGAGAGAGATGGAGGCCGTTCTGAGGGTTAGTAAGTGCAAGGAGGATGACATGGTGACTTATGCTACTGCCTCGTTTCGTTCCGAGGCACTATGTTGGTGGGATAACTTGGCGCAAGCTATGACGTGGGATGAGTTGAAGAAATTGGTTCTCGATCAGTTTTGTCCTCTGCATGAATTGGATAAGTTGAAGAAATTGGTTCTCGATCAGTTTTGTCCTCTGCATGAATTGGATAAGATAGAACAAGAATTCTTGACCTTGGAGGTTGGTACTATGTCGCATCGGGAGTATACCACCAAGTTTAACAAGAAGGCTCGTTTATGTCCCGATTTGGTTACTCCCGAAGCTAAGAGGATTAAGAAGTATGTGAAGGGGCTTCCGGTGGATATCGTAGGGGTGTGTTGACTACCGACATGAACTCTTTTCACTCGGTGGTCACTCTAGCAGGTACGCTATATGATCAGAGGGAGAAGTTACCGCCGACCGAGAATAGGAAGGCATGGAACTCAAATTCGTACGATAAGCGGCCCGGGGGAAGCAATTTTAATTCGTCTGAGAAAAGGGTAAATACTGAGACTTCTGAGTTTAAAAGGGATGCGGCGTTCGGTAATTACAAGAAGTGCGGGAAGCCACACAAGGGGGAATGTAGGATTGGGTTTGGCACCTGTTTTCGTTGTGATAAGGTAGGACACCCCCATTTCGAGTGTCTGACATTGACCTGTTTCCGCTGTAAGGGTCCGGGTCACTTGGCATCAAACTGTCCTTCTAGTAAAGCGGGGGGGGGGGGGGGGGGGGGCGGGCAGGGGACTTCCTCGAGGGGGAAGATGGATGAGAAGCCGAAGGCCAGGGCGAGGGCCTTCAACATCTCCAAGAAGGAAGCGAAGGAGGATGCGGATGTCGTTTAAGGTAATTTTCCTTATTTAGCTTTCATCTCACCGTTATAATTTCTTAATCCTTTGAAATCGTATGTGTTGATCGTGTAGCTAAGCAGTAGTATAACATTGTCCTAGGTACCTTTTTACTTGATGAATTACGGGCGTCAGTCTTATTTGATTCGGGCGCCAGTAGAAGTTTTGTGTCTACCGCTTTCTGTTCCTCGTTGAATAAATCATCCGAGCGCGTAGTCGATGTGTTTGAGGTTGAAGTCTCCGTAGGAAAATCCGTGTTCGTGTCTAAGGCTATTCAGGGTTGTTCCATCGAGTTGTCTGGGTATAGATTTCCGGTGCGGTTGTATTTGATGCCGCTTGGCTGTTTCGATGTGGTACTCGAGATGGATTGGCTCGCGAATGTTGATGCGCAGATCATTTGTGGTCAGAATCTTGTTCGTGTAAGGGCCCCGGATGGGACTCAAATTACGGTCTTCGGTGATCGGAATGTTGCGACGCCACATATTATATCCATGCTTAAGGTGGGAAAGTTGATGCAGCGGGGGTGCGGGGCGTACCTGGCGTATGCCATAAACGTAAGTACCGAGGTGGCTACCGTCGGTGATGTTCCTATTGTTCGGGATTTCCCGGACGTATTTCCAGATGATTTGTCAGATGTGCCGCCAGATTGCGAGGTCGAGTTCCAGATAAACCTTGTACCGGGCGCCAAACCCGTTGCCTGAGCTCCCTACCACCTAGCGCCAAATGAAATGAGGGAGCTTATGGCTCAGTTGGAAGACTTGCTCGATAAGGGCTTTATTCGACCGAGCATCTCACCTTGGGGTGCCCTGGTCCTGTTCGTTGAAAAGAAGGACGGTAGCATGCGGATGTGCATTGACTATCGTGAATTAAACAAGCTCACTGTTAAAAATCAGTACCCTCTTCCAAGGATCGATGATTTATTTGATCAGCTCCAATGAGCTAGTTGGTTCTCGAAGATCGACCTTAGGTCCGGGTATCATTAGTTGAAGATTCGGGAGGAAGATATTCCTAAGACTGTCTTCTGCACTCGTTATGGGCATTATGAATTTCTCGTGATGTCTTTCGGTTTGACCAACGCACCGGCTGCGTTCATGGATCTTATGAACCGGGTGTGTAGGCCAATGCTCGATCGTTCGGTTATTGTGTTCATCGATGACATTCTTGTGTACTTTAAAAGTGAATCCGATCACGCCGGTCATCTCAGGGAAGTGTTGGAGGCACTGCGGAAGAACAAACTGTATGCGAAATTTTCTAAGTGTTCCTTCTTATTGCGTGAGGTTCAGTTCTTGGGTCATGTTATTAACCCGAGCGGTATTTTGGTTGACCCTGCAAAGGTGGAAGCCGTGAATGAATGGGAGTCTCATAAGTCTCCATCTGAAATCCGTAGCTTTCTGGGTTTAGCGGGGTATTACCGTCGCTTTATCCCCGATTTTTCGAAAATTGCTTCTTCACTGACCAGGTTGACTAAAAAGAGTGTTAAGTTCGTTTGGGGTACTGAGCAGGAGGAGGCTTTTCTCGATTTGAAGAAAGGTTGACGCATGCCCCAATTTTAGCTCTACCCGATGGCACCGACGATCTGGTGGTTTATTCTGATGCCTCTTATCAGGGGCTTGGTTGTGTTTTGATGCAGCGAGGCCGAGTCATCGCTTATGCCTCACGGCAGTTGAAGCCTCATGAGGCGAATTATCCTACACACGATTTAGAGCTGGCGGCGGTTGTGTTTGCGCTTAAGTTGTGGAGGCAATATTTGTACGATGTTCCTTGCGTTATTTATACCGATCATAAGAGCTTAAAGTATTTCTTCGAGCAAAAGGAACTGAATATGCGATAGCGTCGATGGTTGGAGTTGATTAAGGACTACGATCTGGAGATCATGTACCATCCGGGTAAGGCTAACGTGGTAGCCGACGCGTTAAGCCGGAAGGAGAGACCAAAACCTATTCGTGTGAAATCCTACCAGCTTATTCTCAAACCCGACATTTTGAAACAAATAGCCAACGTCCAGAATGAAGCATTACAGGTGGAATGGATTATGTCAGAGCGTATTTGGGGTCAGGAAAGGTTGTTGAAAGACGTAGGTGATGGGGTGAAGTATAAGGATGGGCGTTTATGGGTACCGAGGTATGGAGATTTCAGAGGTAAAATTTTAGATGAGGCGCACAAGTCGCGCTATTCCATTCATCCGGGCGCGACCAAGATGTACCAAGACTTGAAAAAGAATTATTGGTGGCCTGCGATGAAGTTTGAGGTGGCTCAGTATGTAAGTAGGTGTTTGACATGCCTGCAAGTTAAGGCCGAGCATCAGAAGCGGTTAGGGAAACTTCAGCCGTTGGAAATACCTGAGTGGAAATAGGAGCATCTTACCATGGATTTCGTGACTAAATTGCCTCGTACTCCTAGGGGTAATTATGACACCACTTGGGTAATCGTGGATAGACTGACCAAGAGCGCTCACTTCTTGCCGGTTCGAGAGACTTTTAATTATGAGCAGCTGGCCAATGTGTTTATTAGTGAGATCGTCTCTAGGCACGGGGTTCCGGTATCCATTGATTCGGATAGGGATACACGTTTCACCTCTAGGTTTTGGAAAAAGGTTTCATGAGGAGATGGGCAACAAACTCCTTATCAGTACTGTTTATCACCCGCAGATGGATGGTCAGTCCAAGAGGACCATTCAGACTCTCGAGGATATGTTGTGGGCTTGTGTTATCAACTTTGGTGGTAGTTGGGACCGTCACTTACCATTGGTAGAGTTCTCTTATAATAACAATTATCACGCCACGATTGGGATGCCACCGTTTGAGATGTTGTATGGTAGGACGTGTAGGACTCCAGTCTGCTGGGGTTCCATTGGACAGAAACAGTTGGGTAGTTTGGAGGTAGTTGAAGCCACGACCGAGAAGCTCGATAAAATCAAGGCGTTTATGAAGGCCGCTCAGGACCGTCAATAGTCCTATGCGGAAAAAAGGCGAAGGCCCATTGTGTTCAAGGCTGGGGATCGGGTTATGTTAAAAGTTTCTCCCTGGAAGGGCATTATTCATTTTCGTAAGAGGGGGAAGCATAGTCCGAGGTTCATTGGTCCGTTTCGTATAGTGTCCCGTGTTGGTGAGGTAGCGTATAGGCTGGAACTGCCTGATGAGCTCGCGGGGATTCATCCTACCTTCCATGTGTCCCACTTGAGGAAATGCTTAGCGGATGATGAGGCCCATGTGCCTCTTGATGAAATTGAGCTCGACAGTAAGCTGAACTACGTTGAGCAACCGATTGTTATTCTTGACTGTCAGGAGAGGCGTTTGAGGAATAAGGTGGTTAGACAGCTGAAGATGCAGTGGAGGCACCGTAGGGGTTCCGAGGCTACTTGGGAATCCGAAGATGAGATGATGAGACTGTATCCGCAATTGTTCCCGTCGCCTCGGGATTCAGGGACGAATCCCATTGTAAGGGGGGTGGACTTGTAACACCCGTCAAACTTTCGGTTTAATGATTTAGCACGTGTAAAGTATGTATAACTCTCTGGACTTAACTGACGTTTCTTGGAAGCATTTACGTCATCCCGGTACGTTAAAGAACCTAACTTTTCGTTCCATTTTGCCTTACACTTCAATCTGGAGGGACTAGAGTATAATATATTATGTTATAACATATACTAACCCTTACCCCCCCATTGTTGCGATCGGCAGAAGGAGCAGACCCAAGACCCACGATTTTCTTTTTTTGCAGCCAATTCTAAGCCTTAGAACTTCAATTCAAGGTATGTACTACGATTCCCCAAGTCTTTTACACGTTAATTGATCCTTATATTGCGCGTATTGATTGAAAAACGTCTTGTTGTAGGCTAACCGGGTGGATGCCCAATTGAGCTTTTCCGGGGCTGTTTTGAGTTAGGTTTTTGCATCAAAATCCCACTAGGTATGACATGTACATCATATTATAATTTCATGGACAATGGAGGTGTTTAGGTCGGTCAATCGATTTTAGTTCGAAAACTAGGGTTTACCAGGTGTAGGATTAACAATTGTTGAGTTTGATGCGTTAATTGATCGAATGACCGATCGAATCAGTTTGTATAGCCCTAAGGGGGTTTAAGGGCTGTGGAAAAATTAATTTTTTGATTCTCGGGGCTGTTTTGGTTAGTGCTTCGTCAATCGAGTCGGCGGTGCGCGAATTTTCATTTAAATGTTAAAATGAGAGTTGTATAAAGGAACCGTCAACCCTATCAACTCAGGTGACATAATCATGATGAATGAAAAGATTAAAATGGGAATTTGGTCCATTTGGGGCTGATTCTTTTAACAAATGGTTTTAAGGTTTATTACGAGCGTATTCGACTCGATTTGATTAGCCTTGGGCCAAGTGTTGGGCCTTGGGCCATGTGTTGGGCCCTGGGCCAAGTTGTTGGGCCTTGGGCCAAAGTGTTGGGCTTGAACGGCCCATTAGGCAAGAGTGTTCTTACGGTCTAGTTTAGTAACGCATTGTGTATAATTTACAGGCCCTTGCTTGTGATTGTGCACTTAGGGATTTCCTAGCTCGTTGTAGGTGTTCGATTGATTTCAGGTGAGTTCATGATGCCCCCTTTTTAACTCTTTTTAAATTTTGGGCTAGCATGCACACCTAAGTGTTTTCTTACATGATGAAATGTTTTAAACGATTTTATATAGGCTTGCTAGTATATGGTAGGCCTTGGGATGTTAAATATATATATGTATATATATATATATATAAGTATATATATATATACATTATTGCTTGGCCTATATTTGGCGATGTTGTAGTCGTTTCGACTACTGATGTTGCGTATGCCTACTTTTTGTTTGCATGTGTTGAAGTTACGTGTTTGGGTTGTACGTTTGCTCGACCCTGATGTTATATGTGGATGTTATATATATATTTTGTTATATATATAGGGATGTACTTGAAAGGATGTTTATATATACATTTTGTATATGTATGTATGAGAATGTTTAGTTTTCGGTAATGATGATTTAATGGATGCACTCTTTTATTTTTAAACTTCTTGTATGACTATCATAATTGTTACTACTGATATTATTTACTTAAAACTTGAACTCACTCAGCTCAAGCTGACTTAGTATGCATGTTAGTGTGAGTTTCAGGTTAGGAAGACGATGCCTTATCGCTTGGACGTGCACGAAGCTGCTTGGACGGTGAAGGGCATACGTGGATGGAAGAATGTAATTTGAACAATTTTATAATGGTTTTATGAATTATATTTAAAATTGGTTTTGGGCAAAATTTTCGGGTTTTAGGGAACTTACTTTACTATTTATGTTTTCCGCTGAATTTAAACTCTGAGATGTTTGTTTTAATGGAAGAAACCGTTTTCAAGTTTAATTATTTTCATAAGCGTTTTGTATGAATACCAACTGTGGGGTTCCCGGGGTTCGGGGCCTTACAGAGAGCGAAAATGGGCGAAAACCGCAAAGGTAATGCCAAAATGTTTGATTACGGGCTGTGTAGGTTAATGTTCTGATGTGCATAGTTTTAGGTCATGAAAATTTTCAGGTACATCAGGGACCATATAATTGAGTCCCTGTCCAAATTTGGTAATTTATCGACCATCTGAGAATATTTGGCGAATTTATTACCGATTTAGGGAATTTATTTGGGAAAAATACTTAAAATGTTGGAAAAATTATGAAATTTTGTGGGGAACTCAAATTTAATATATTATGATCACATAAGAAATTTAGGGTCATTTGGAAAACCCTAGGTATGTTTTGTGCAATTGCGTTTATTCGGATTTTCATAGTCGTTTTTGTCTCTAAAATGGTATTTGGCAAGATTTTTAGGTTCTAGAATTGCTACTCGTTATTTTGGGAAGTGTTTTGATAATTCAAGAATTTTGGCATATTTTAGGAAATTATTTGGTTTAAACGGATGATGTTCGGGCTAAATATAGCATATAAAATGATTTTTAGTAAATTTATAAATCAGTAAATAATTCCATAAATATTTTTATAAAAATATACATATTTTATTTGATAAGTTTTTAAATTTTCATGATTTAATAATTAATGGATATTTAATTATACTAATTTGAAGATTAAACAAAATCCAATCTAACGAAAACCAGCAATTTCATGATTAGCGAATATGTTGGAATATCAGAACATAAAAAACGATCAAGAAGCATATTTTTGGATTAATTATGTAAAAACGATTTTTTTGTGAGGAATCCGGACAATTTGGATAAATTGCGCGTGTTTTTCTCCAAATCCAACTGAATAAATGGAAACGAACCGCGTAGCGAAACCAGACCCCTAAATTGTGATCTTTCTTTATAACCTAATCATTTTATCGACCAACAGGTTTACCCAAATTTACATCCCCATAAATGTTTTCGAAATGTGTAACACCCGTTAATTTCGGTTTCAAGAACTAAAGCTTGTAGAGTATATATTACTCTCGGGACTTAACCGACGTTTCTCGAAAGCCTTTACGTTATCCTGGTACGTTAAAGAACCTAGCTATATCTTCCGTTTTGCCTTACACCTCAATCTAGAGGGACTAGAGTGTAATATCTTATGTTATAACACAACATACCCTAGCCCCCCATTGGCTGTTGCGATCGGCAGGAACATCAAGGCCAAGACCCGTGATTTTTCTTTTTTGCAGCCAATTCTAAACCTTAGAACTTCAATTCAAGGTATGTACTACGATTCCCCAATTCTTTTTCACGTTAATTGGTCCTCATATTACGCGTATTGAACGAAAAACGTCGTGTTGTAGGCTAACCGGGTGGCTGCCCAATTGAGCTTTTCCGGGGCTGTTTCGAGTGAGGTTTTTGCATCAACATCCCGCTAGGTATGACATGTACATCATATTATAATTTCATGGCCAATGGAGGTGTTTAGGTCGGTCAATGGATTTTATTTCGAACACTAGGGTTTACTAGGTGTAGGATTAACAATTGTTGAGTTTGATGCGTTAATTGATCGGATGACCGATCGAATCAGTTTGTACAGCCCTAAGGGCGTTTAAGGGCCGTGGAAAAATTAATTTTTTAATGCTCGGGGCTGTTTTGGTTAGTGCTTCATCAATCGAGTCGGTGGTGCGCGAATTTTCGTTTAAACGTTAAAGTAAGACTTGTAAAAAGGAACCGTCAACCCTATCAACTCAGGTGACATAATCTTGATGAATGTAAAGATTTAAAATGGAATTTGGTCCATTCGGGGCTGATTCGTTTAACAAATGGTTTTAAGGTTTATTACACGCGCATTCGACCCGATTTGACTATCCTTGGGCCTTGGGCCAAGTTGTTGGGCCTTGGGCCAAGTGTTGGGCCTTTGGCGGCCCATTAGGCAAGAGTGTTCTTACGGTATAGTTTAGTAACGTGTTGTGTATAATTTACAGGCCCTTGCTTGTGATTGTGCACTTAGGGATTCCTAGCTCGTTGCAGGTGTTCGATTGATTTCAGGTGAGTTCATGATGCCCTTTTTACTCTTTTACTTTTGGGCTAGCATGCACACCTAAATGTTTTCTTACATGATGAAAGGTTTTAAACGAATTTATATAGGCTTGCTAGCATATAGTAGGCCTTGGGATGTTAAATATATATATATATATATATATATATATATATATATGTATATACATTATTTCTTGACCTATATCTGGCGATGTTGTAGTCGTTTCGACTACTGATGTTGTGTATGCCTACTTTGTGTTTGCATGCACTGATGTTACGTGTTTGGGTTGTACGTTTGCTCGACCCTGATGTTATACGTGGATGTTATATATATATACTATGATATATATAGAGATGTAATTGAAAGGATGTTTACATATACATTTTGTATATGTATGTATGAGGATGTTTAGTTCGGTAATGATGATTTGATGGATGTACCCTTTTACGTTTTAAAACTTTGGTATGACTATCATAACCATTATTTAATGATGTTATTTACTTAAAACTTGAACTCACTCAGCTAAAGCTGACTTTGTGTGCATGTTAGTGTGAGTTTCAGGTTAGGAAGAGGATGCCTTATCACTTGGACGTGCACGAAGCTACTTGGACGATGAAGGGCATATGGGAATTGAAGTTTCACTATTAAACATTTGTTTTTAAAAGTTTTTATTTAAAGATAACTATGTTGATTTTGGGCAAAATTCCCGGGTTTTGGGAACTTATTTTATTATTTATGTTTTCCGCTGAACTATACTCTGAGATGTTTGTTTTACTGGAAGAAACTGTTTTCAAGTTTAATTATTTTCTTAAGTGTTTTGTATGATTACCAACTGTGGGGTTTCCGGGGTTCGGGGCCTTACAAAATGCATAAAAGAGCAACTTGGCCCAGCTGGTGAAATGGGGAAACTGAGCCAAGTTCGATTTTAAACATTAGACACTGAACAACATCGCAATCTAAGCCTATTGTCGCTTTCTGGGCGTTAAATCTCTACCCAGACTAGATATACAGCCTAATCTAGTATGAGTATTATAATAATATTAATATATTAATATTGTTATAATATTAATTATAGGGACTAAGTGATAGCAAGGAAAACGAACCCCGAGCTGACCTCGCACTGAGTGCCTACAAAACCGTGAGTTTCATGACCCCTCTTTTCAAACTGTTTACAATCTTTTTGGGGGTGGAAATCATATTAATATACGTATCTATTTGGAAACGGTTCAGGATATAAATTATCTGAACGTTTACATAAAAAAGGTCCCTACAAACATAACGATTGATTACGTGTGAATGAATGGTGAATAGGATTCTTGAATGACAAGTTGAGTGGATACGGTAACTAAAACATTAACGAAATTATGCGTGACAACACATTTATACAAATACGCTGTGTACTGTTAAACATAACGTGGTCTGTAACGGCCATGGATGAATAACATGGTCTGTAACGGCCATGGGTGAATAACATGGTCTGTAATGGCCATGGGTGAATAACGTGGTCTGTTATGACCATGGGCTAACGTGGTCTGTTAAAAATGCTTTTCAGGTAATCAGAAAGGTGGAATAGATTGCTTATGTGTTTCGTGTGTGGATTGTGAACGATGCTGTGAGCATCTGAGTTAGAAGTAAAATAGTTGAAGATCTAGTTTGGATTGTATCATGTAGTCTGTAAAAGATGTTAAAACAATGTAATATATTGTAAATTAGTTAGTAATGTTTCTTTATGAACAATGTATTTGATACTAGTTGTATCTGTTACATTTCCGTTTTACGCTTCTGCAGATCGCTCAACGGGGTGTGATAGAAGTTGGTATCACAGCCATTGGTTATAAAGGATTAGGTTATCCCTTAGGATACCTATAATATAACCGTAGGCTCGATTATATCTGGGAAACTTAATAATGTGTAACGATAGATACCGATGGATGCCGGGATGAACTCGTAAGGCAAGTGAGTTATTATGGTCCGGAACGTAGTAACAGACTTGCTTGTATGAGGGAATTCGGGGAGAAGTAGCGGAACATACCGATAGGGTAAAAATGGCAACATACGTGTATAAAGGTGATGTGGAGTATATATGCAACGTGCATACGTGTTTATCTGAATCGAGGTATATGGATACGTGTATGTACGATACTACCGACAATATTGAATCTTATCGTAACGAATATTATATTCGGTTATAATTAATATTAATTCCTATTCTAATCAAAATTATACCTTACCAAAATTAATATTATATTTTATTATAATTAATATTATATCTGTTCATAAGAAATAAAATATTTTATTTCTGCCTTAATTAATAATATCCTTTACACTTATGTAAGCTATCGAGAAACGTTCTTTTATGACTAACTGTTACACCAATGGATAACGAGATCGGGTAGCTTTATGGTAAATGAGGAACCGGTGTTTCCTGTAAACGAGAATACTAGAACGCTTAAACGAGTTCAAATTGAATATGGTGATGTGACGGAACCACAAAGAGGGTTGATATACAAGGCCCGGGAGTGAACCGTGGGAGGTGTGACCTACAGATAATAATTTCCAGAAAATATACATATAATACTTCTCAGCTTGGGTCTAATCTTTATCTTATAAACTTGTTTCTTTGATATTAAACTAAACTATTTTTCGGTCATCCATCCATATCTGTTGTTCAAAAACAAACACCATCCCTAGGTAAAATACCTAGTGATGAGCCCGATTTATCAAATTATAAGTATAATAACTACTTTATTAAGTCCCTAATTTTATAACAGACCATGGCTACCAGTACATATAATATACTAATGATACTTCTAAAAGAAGTATTAATAACCATTACTTCCTTTACATATCACTAGTAAACTAATTCTGATGAACCTCCTTAACTAGCAAACTCTTCGAACCATCTATGAACAAGAACCTCCAACCTCTCCTATATTGTTGCTATACCAATTGGTTATTATAGGAGAGAAAACTCATGCTCATGAATCGATGACGTGCCTGACTAGAATGGGACATACACTTACCCCCTAACCAGTAAATTACCACTTTTAGTAGACCCAGCATACTTGCGTGTATCGAATGACCTGGCGAAAGATTATATTATATAGTTATATTTAACAACCTCCAAGGGTCTAGTAGAATATACGAGTGCATTCCTATGATAACACACTAATTAAACTCGTAATGATCAAATGTCTACTTACTGGAGAGGCCGAACAAAAACAATTGCTCAATGATGAGATCGTACCAACATAATTTTTATAATGTGTCCTAGGATAGATAAGGATAGTATGATATTGTGTGCATAGAATCTTTTCGATACTCCATGCAAGCATCTAATAGTGTGTGCTATGCTGATATGGAGGACAATTTGGGCTATCCGTTACAATACTGACCCTTACCGGGTTAAAATTACTTGTCACTAGGTGACAACTTTTGATATATACAAACATTGGCCTTTGTTAGGCTAACTCTATATAATATTCTTAGTATATAGACTCGAGAACAGATGCATGTGATAAACACGTGTTACTTGAAATACCTGATTGCTAGTTAATGTGATTCCTTTTGTGATTAGTTGTGTAAATGAATTTTGTTAATTGTGGTATGACTGATTATTGTTACAGAATGGCCCCGAAGAAAGTAAACACATTGTCTGAGGCAGATGTAGCCGAGATGATTGCTCGGCAATTACAAACAATACTTATGATAATAGCAGCATACTTCGCTGTTGGTATTAATATAACTATGAATACAAACAAAATGCCGAACACTAATGCGCCCATGAATACTAATCCCCTGACAAACACTAATATAACTACAAATGCTCCCCTGATAAATACTAACACGGTCACAACTAATACCCCCCGTTGAATATTAATGCTACTTTCAATAATGATAATCCTCCTCTAAACTTAAACAATGGTCGTAAAAACCGTGATCCTTCACGACGGGAATATTCGTTTAAAAAATTTATGTCGTACAAACCTGTAAATTTTAGTGGTAATAAAAGACCAAATGGGTTAGTAAAATGAATCGAAGCGATAGAGCGTGTTATCAATACCAGTAGTTGCCCATCAGATTGTATCGTTAAATATGCTACTAGTATGCTTCTTGGCCACACCCTTAGGTGGTAGAAATCGATTGCTCGAATTCGGAAACAAGAGGAATTTATCCGCATGACTTGGGCAAAACTTAAAACCTTTATATCAAAATATTTTCACCCAAGGAGTGTAATCTCGAAATTTGAATACCAACCCGGGAAAAGTGAAAACGAAAGGTGCGGATCAATTGGAATACACAAACCGTTTTAACGATCTAGCTGGAATGGTACCATGGTTAATAGCCTAGAAGTAGGGACTCTAATTAATTCAGTTAGCCGCTTAACTTTCGAAAATATCATGACTCGAGCCGATGTGGTAACTTTTGATTTGGTTAGAAATGGTATGTTGAGAATGCCCATCGTCTAGTACAAAATAAACTAATCACAAAACACAGGTACAAGAACTACAACAAATTAAGCGTGCACGTCCTACAACTCAAAACAATACGGAAATTAACTTTAGTTCTGAATGAAAACTATACAATAAATCATCACCGAGGCGTGGAAAATGAAGTTATTATAATGGAATGTCAAATAAAGGTATGCCCAAAAAGCGGGAAGATTGGATCCTATACCTGGAGCTGTGGAACCCTTATGAATACTGTATGTAGACCGTTTTAACCTCACCATTTACAGTTGCCCGTACTACAACCAAGTCGCTCATAACCTACAACAAACCATCAGGTTGCTATGAGTATGGCAGTATAAAAAGCTTCAAAAAGAACTGACCCAGGTCAAACCAAGAACATAACAAGACTTGAATATGGTGAAGGGTACATTAATAAATGCTTCTATTCGTTGATATAAGTACCTATAGAAGTCTTATTTCATCTAACTTCTTATCCCTGAGAGATATATACCAGTTAGGAAATTAGTAGATCCCTATACTATACGACCCTCTAAAGATAAGATTTTAATTGTTAACCGTATTGTTCAAAAACTACCCTCTCAATTTGAAAAATAATTGTTCCCTGTCGATGTACTCCCGGTGAAAGTGAGGAGTCATTATGTGATAGTCAGTATGGACTAGTTAATTGAGTTCAAACGGAGGTTACAAATGTAGATTGGGTGGAATTTTTAAACAATCATAACAGTGAAAACCGACGAGATACTTTAATACAAGAACCGAAACTTGAACTTCTAGTTTTTATAGCCTCATGACTGAGTATGAATGAGGAAATGTTATTCTAAATATTTGGTTAGGCCAAGTACTAGAGAAAGGTGTAAAGATGTAAGGGACATTTATGGATGAACTGTAAAGATTATAATCACATTTTTTGTAAAGGTGTACCCTATGTTAAGTTAAGAGGGGATATCAAAAACCTTTGGGAACAGTACAATAGCTTGAAATACCCTATGGAGGGGGGAACAAATTACTATGGACCTCTTAACACTCGTTCCTAAAACGTCTCGAGAAAGAAATGTAATCTGAATGATAGTTCACTAACTGACCCAATCCGCATTCATCCTTTCGATCTATAACAATAGCACAACTTAAAAACTTACCTTATGTTAATAAAAATCGTATCCCGAGATAGTGAGCTTATCTTAGTTCTTTCAGATCGAGAAAACCACTTCACGTGTTATTCTTGGTGGGTTGTGTATGAAACTTTAGATCCCTAATCGACCTGAACACCGTCTGTAGACCTCTAACAAACAATCAAACGAAATAAACTATTTAGACATTAGAGGAAAGTGAGACTGGTAATTTCAATCCTCGTACATAAACAATCATCGTAATATTATACAAGCGGTTATATACTACATTATACGAGCAAGAATATAAATCGCCACCTTATTCAATTGAAAATTGGCGACCCCCAAAATACAAAATCTGAATCGATTTTGGAAACCATAAATAAAGCTCGTAATATCAAAAACAAACTGAAAGCCGCTTGAGGCTAACCAGAGGACTATACCGATAAACGTGAGAAGATGACGATTCTTGAAGGGTGTTAGTTGAGTTAATGAACCGACAAGTTAACTTGAAAATACATGGAACTATACAAAAATTGCCTCGAAGGTTAAAAACCTTCGAGGCAATTTTTCAACTCGATTTGATTCGGGTCTTGAGAGAAAAGGTGTGTGTTCTTGAGTGTTTGAGAAAATGTGTGTGTTCTTGAGTGTTCTCGAAGGTCAAAAATTGGCGACCCCCAATTATTTTCTTGATGTTTGAGATACTCGAACACCGAGATCTTCCTTGCTTTAGCCCGGATTCGGATTCGGGTCTTGAGAGAAAATGTGTGTGTTCTTGAGTGTGTGTGTGTGGTGAAAGGGAAGAAAGTGGTGAAAGGAAGGAGGGGTTAGGTTTATATAGGGGACTATGGGCCCCCACAACCCACTCACACTTCTAATTCCATTTATTATCCAAACATTAACACACCCAATTAAGTTAACGACACACAGTTAATTATAGAACTTTCTGTTATTTATAATTCTCAGAAAAGCGGATGTTACACTTAAACAAGTTGAAATTGATCAAAATAGTTAACTTACCTTAGGGTTTTCTTATGGAAGTGAAGGAACAGCAGGGTGGAGATGAAGAAGGTCTGGATTTTTCATAAAATATCTTGATTTATTGTTTAAATATGAAAAATGAATAACAAAGGTTTTTTTTTTCTTTTGGTCCACTTCGGTGGGCTAGACTTGTTGGGCCCCCTTTTGGGCCCATTTAGCCCACATTTCTTGATTTACGTGCCCGGACGTGAAATGCCGAGTCCAAATTTATTTCGGGTTTGGTTTTTGGCACGAAAAATATATTGGGTACGACAAACAACGCGAAAACGAGTGTATTTTTGTGTAAATTTATAAAAACATACTATTTGTTTGTAAATATCGAAAATAGTTTCACGGGTCACTTAAATAATCATCCTTACGTATGAACATCTCTATACGTGCATTCCTATATATATAAATATATATATATAACATTCAATAATAACATTCAGGGCTGAGAAAATGTACAACCCAACACGTAACATTCCATTCAACGCATGAAAACACGAAGTAGACATACGTAACAGTCCGTAGTCGATAACGACTACAACATTCGCCAAATATTGGCCATACAATAATATATATACATACACACATTCTATAACATTCCAAGGCCTACCAATACTAGCAAGCCTATGCAAAACAGTTTAAAACATTTCATGAAGCAAAATCGCTTAGGTGTGCATGCTAGCCCAAAACTTAAAAAGAGTTAAACGGGGCATCAAGAACTCACCTGAGGTCAACCAAACACCAGCAACGAGCTAAGGACTCCCTAAGTGCTCACTCACAAGTAAGGGCCTGTAATTTGCACACAACGCGTCACTAAACTGGACCGTAAAGACACACTTGCCTAATGGGCCGTTCAAGCCCAACACCTTGGCTCGAGGCCCAACAACTTGGCCCGAGGCCCAACCCTTACCCAATTATTTTACCTCAGCCCCTAAAACCTTTCAATTAACCAAATCCACCCCACGATCATGGTCGGGGCTAACCATGATGCACAACTCACCCACCAGTAATCAAATCGAGTCGAATACGCGCGTAATAAATCTTAAAACTAATTCCCAAACAAATCATACCCAAATGGACCAAATTCCCATCTTAACCTTTTCATACATCATAATTATGTCACCTGAGTTGATAGGGTTGACGGTTCCTTTTTACAACTCTCAATTTAACATTTAAACGACAATTCGCGCACCGCCGACTCGATTGACCAATCACCAACCAAATCAGCCCCGAGTATCAAAAAATAATTTTCCCATAGCCCTTAGACTCCCCTAGGGCCATGAAAACTGATTCGGTTGGTCATCCAAACGATTAACGCATCAAACTCAACAATTGACAATTCTACACCCGATAAACCCTAGTTTTCGAACTAAAATCGATTGACCGACCTAAACACCTCCAATGGCCATGAAATTTTAATATGATGTAAATGCCATACCTGGGAAACTTTCTACACTAGAAACTCTAATTTTTATCCACGAGAAGTGGGTCAATTGCACTTTGCCCGAAATCTGTCCAACAAAAAGTATCGGAAAAATTGAGCATCAAAACGATTATGGGTGAACAAAAAGAGTGTTATGGATTGTAGTACATACCTTGAACTACTTCTAGGAGCTTGGAATTGATCAAAAAGTCGAAGAAAAGAAGGGGGGGCTGTTCTTTGGTCGATCGCTGCTGCAAGGGGGGGAGGGGTTTAGGGTTTTGTTTAATGATATAAATAAAATAGTTACATCCAAGTCCCTCCAATTTGAAGTGTAAGGCAAAATGGAAGGAAAATTTAGGTTCTTTAATGTACCGGGATGACGTAAAGGCTTCCGAGAAACATTGGATAAATCCAGAGAATTATACATACTCTACAAGCTTTAATTCTTGAAACCGGAATTAACGGGCGTTACACTGTTAGCGAACTTCCATGCGAAGCAAAATTCTTCCAACTCGAACCCAGCCAGGGGCTTTGCCCCTTTGAACCCTGCTAGGGGCTGCCACCCCTAGACCCCGCTTCCAGGGGCGCTGCCCCCGGACCCCGTTAGTTGAGGGTTTCACTAACTTAGATGTAGGAAGTAGTAGTAATGGATAATTGACACACGTAATGTGCTGTACAGTTAGCCGTGCTCAACTAAGGAAGGGCATTACCATTAACAGCGAGAGAAACCGACTCCAGGTGAGTTCTAGCCCCTATATCTGTTATATTTCCGGGGCTGTGTGCATACTCTTATGTAGTAGATAATACACTTACTTGATTGGTAAGTGTATGATACGTGTTTTCTTGTGTATTGAATGTATTGTTACATAATGATTGTATGAACGAGTACGTATATATATTTATAACTAGAAGATATGAAAAGTATGCATGCATGATAAAGGTATAGTTATTCGAGACAGAAGGGACCAGACCCTTATAATATCTGTGATGTTAGGGACCAGACCCTTATAATATCTGTGATGTTTAAGATAGAATAGCTTATGGTATACCGTAGGGTTTCATGAAAGAAAGTATGTAAGAACTTATGCATATATGTAAAGTATGTACGAAAGAAGTGATAGTAAATAAGGTATAAATACGTATCTCCGGACACGTATGAGTATGGTATGAATGTAATGTATGTTAATTGATTAACTAGGACTCACTCAGCGTAGCTGACTTTTAGAAAGCACGCAGGTGAGTAGGATGAGGCATGTTGCTTGAGGTGGGACACGTGGCAAATGGATGGAGACTGGCATCGAAGACGGAAGATTCACGTGTCGTTTATGTTATAGTTTAAGACTTAATGAATTTTGTTAAGACAAGTACTTATGTTATGTAAGAATGTTTAATATTAAGTATTCCGCGAAAAGTTTTTAATTAACTCTCATTTTAGAACTGTGTTTATGAGTAAATCCAACACCAAAGTAGGGTTACTGGGGACGGGACCTTACATTAAGCATGTTTAATTGCATAGAAATATAGTTTGATTACCAAAAATTACTTCTAAACTCCAGAATGGAACCCGTGAAACCCTAAGGTAAGTTAACTATTTTGATCAATTTCAACTTGTTTAAGCATGTTTAATTGCATAGAAACATAGTTTGATTACCAAAAAATCACTTCTAAACTCCAGAATGGAACCCGTTATCGAATCAAAATGAGTGCATTACTGACCGGACGAAATTAGCACCACTTGAAAACTTGTATACAACTAAACTCCAGAATGGAACCCGTGAAAATGTTGAACGGGTAAAGTCAAACAGTTACGACTCAATAAAATTTCATTGAATAAGTTCGGTGGAATCCATGACGGGGAATCAAACGTATTTGGAAACAGAAGAACGAATTCCGAAACAGATATTTATAAACTTTTCCCCTAAAAAGTTGTAATTGGAATATTGAATTTCGGGGACGAAATTTCTTAACTAGAGGAGAATGTGACATTCGTGACAAAAATCGAGTATGCCTTAGCAATTGTTTATCGAATAAGCGATTAACCGCTTATTGCGTATCAAACAAACGAATAACCAAACTGGTCTGGTTATGATCCAGATATCCCAAGGGCCTATCTATAAGTGATATATGTCTATTATAAACCAACATATTGATATTAAGGCCTCATTATGATAGCAAACTAGTTAAACGAAAACATGCTCGTTTAACTACCCGCTATGGATTTAAACGCGAAAGATAGTTCCGAAAAAAGCATTGTATCATCCGTTAAGCCAAATAAGATTTACCAAACACTTTTTGGGGACGTTTTAAGTGATCCGTGAAAATATTTTCGATTTTTACAAACAAATAGTATGTTTTTATAAATTTACACAAAAATAGCGGAAAAACACTCGTTTTCGCACTGTTTTTCGTGCCAAAAACCAAACCCGAAATAAAGTTGGACTCGGTATTTCACGTCTGGGCACGTAAATCAAGAAAAGAGGGCCAAATTGGCCCAAAAGGGGGCCCAACAAGTCCAGCCCGCCGAAGTGGACCAAAAGAAAAAAAAAACCCTTTTTAATCAATTTTCGTATTTAAACAATAAATCAAGATATTTTATGAAAAATCCAGACCTTCTTCATCTCCACACTGCTGTTCCTTCACCTCCATAAAAAAACCCTAAGGTAAGTTAACTATTATGATCAATTTCAACTTGTTTAAGCATGTTTAATTGCATAGAAACATAGTTTGATTACCAAAAATCACTTCTAAACATGAAAAAAACCCTAAAAATTTTTGAAAATCATGGTTTGATCATACACATGGCTAGGAACCTAGCTTAACAAGTTTTTTTTGGCCATAAACATGGATTAGAGGGTTTAAACGACGTTTTTATGGTTCAAAAGTTCAGTTTAAAGCCTTAACCAAAACCCTAGCTTCCAAGGCTGTTATGTTGATGATGCATGTTTGGTTTGTGATAGGACCTATAATTAGCTTATATTGAAGCACGAGAACCCGGAAATGGGATTAAGAGAGAGAAAGCGGGCGAAAACCGCAAAGGTAATGCCGAAATGTTTGATTACAGGCTGTTTAGGTTAAGGTTGTGATGTGCATATATTTAGGACATGAAATATTTCCGGAACATCAGGGACCATATCATTGAGTCCCTGTCCAAATTTGGTAATTTTTCGACCATCCGAGAATATTTGGCGAATTTATTACCGATTTGGGGAGTTTATTTGGGAAAAATACTTAACATGTGGGAAAAATTATGAAATTTAATGGGGAACTCAAATTTGATATATTATAATCACATATGAGATTTGGGGTAATTTGGAAAACCCTAGGTATGTTTTGGGCAATTGCGTTTATTTGGATTTTCATAGTCGTTTTTGGCCCGAAAGTGGTATTTGGCAAGATTTTTAGCTTCTAGAATTGCTACAGGTTATTTTAAGAAGTGTTTTGATCACTCAGGAATTGTGGCATACTTTTCGGAAATGATTTGGTATAAACGGATGATTTTCTGGCTAAATAGAGCATATAAAATGATTTTTTATAAATTTATAAATCAGTAAATAATTTTAGAAATATTTTTATTAAAATATACATATTTTATTTGATAATGTTTAAAATTTTCATGATCTAATGATTAACGGATAATTAAATATACTAATTTGAAAATTAAACAAAATTAATTCCGACGAAAACCAACATGTTCATGATTAGCGAACCTGTTGGAATATCAGTACATAAAAAACGATCAAGAAGCATATTTTCGGATTAATTATGTAAAAACGAATTTTTTGTGAGAAATCCGGACAATTTGGATAAATTGCACGTGTTTTTCTCCAAATCAATCTGAATAAATGGAAACGAGCCACGTAGCGAATCCACACCCCCTAATTGGTGACTTTCTTTATAACTTAATCATTTTATCAACCAACATGTTTACCCAAATTTACATCCCCATAAATGTTTTCCAAACGCATAAACGAGCAACTTGGACCAGCTGGTGAAACGGGAAACTGAGCCAAGTTCGATTTTAAACGTTAGACACTGAACAACATCACAATCTAAGCCTATTTTCACTTTCTGGGCATTACAGCTATACCCAGACTAGATATACAGCCCAATCTAGTATGAGAATTATAATAATATTAAAATATTAATATTGTTATAAAATTAATTATAGGGACTAAGTGATAGCAAGGGAAACAAACCCCGTGCTGACCTCGCACTGAGTGCCTACAATACCGTGAGTTTCATGACCCTTTTTTTCAAACCGTTAACAAACTTTTAGGGGGTGGAAAACATAATATTATACGTATCTATCTGGAAATGTTTCAGGATATAAATTATCTGAACATTTACATACAAAAAGCCTCTACAAACATAATAATTGATTACGTGCAAATGAATGGTGAATAGGATTCTTGAATGACAAGTTGAGTGGATATGGTAACTAAAACACTAACGAAATTACGTGTGACAACACATTTATACAAATACGTTGTGTACTGTTAAACATAACGTGGTCTGTAACGGCCATGGGTGAATAACGTGATCTGTAACGGCCATGGGTGAATAACGTGGTCTGTAAAGGCCATGGGTGAATAACGTGGTCTGTTATGACCATGGGCTATTGTGGGCGGAAGGGGGGCCACAATAGTACCAAACTAGAGTTGAGTATGGCCTATGAGCCAAGTTCTGTTGCAACTTAATAAACTAAAGTTGAGTATGGCCTATGAGCCAAGTTCTGCAGCAACTTAACAAACTAGAGTTGAGTATGGCCTATGAGCCAAGTTCTGCTGCAACTTAATAAACAAGAGTTGAGTATGACCTATAAGCCAAGTTCTGCTGCAACTTAATAAACTAAAGTTGAGTATGGCCTATGAGCCAGGTTCGGTGGAAACTTAATAAACTAAAGTTTAGTATGCCTTATAAGCCAAGTTCTGCAGCAACTAAACAAACTAACTTGATTACGACATGAATGTTAAGAAAATAATGTGATTTTGCGTATTGTGGGCGTATGGGGAGCCATAGTGTTTGGTGATACGTAATAAATACTATATATGTATATGTGTTTATATAGATGCTATGTGAATTGTCATAGGAAATACTATGTGAGAAAATACTAATTATTGTGTGTACACTGTGTAATGTTTGAGTTTATGTGGAATCATTGTGGGCAGAAGTGGGGCCACAGTGGCTGATGTTACGAGGAACCGTTGTGGGCGTAAGGGGGGGGGGGGACCATGGTTGATTTTATGTGGAACCGTTGTGGGCGGAATAGGGGGCCACAGTGGTTGATTAAACATGGAATTTGGAAACACGTAGTATGAACAAACAATCATGATTTTATCGTAATTTCAAATTTATATTGTAAACTTACATGCCGGCATATGTACACACAGAGGTACAGCTGTACATATATACAAACGTAAATACATTTTTATATACGCGCGTACGTGCAATTATGACCGTGTGGTACGTAGAACTGATATTGTTAAAACTTATGAAACTCACCAACTATTCGTAGTTGATCGTTTTTAAACATGATTTTCAGGTAATCAGAAAAATGGAATAGATTGCATATGTGTTTCGTGTTCGGATTGTGAACGATGCTGTGAGCATCTGAGTTAAAAGTAAAATAGTTGAAAATCTAGTTTGGATTGTATAACCTAGTTTGTAAAATATGTTAGAACAATGTAATATATTGTAAATTAGCTACTAATGTTTCTTTATGAACAATGTATTTGATAACAGTTGTATCTGTTACATTTCCGTTTTACCCTTCCGCAGATTGCTCAACGGGGTGTGTGTATCGCCCATTAATTTCCGACAAAAGGTTTATTCTTGTAGTGTTATGTACACCTTTCGGGCTTGACCCGGCATTCTCCGGGGAGCTCCTTGCAAACCTCGTAAACGTTCTCACTTAAATTTCCACCCAAGTTGCTACATACTTCAATTTGGAGGGACTTGGATGTAACTATTTTTATTATGTCATAAAACAAAAGAAACCTAACCCTAAAACTCTCTTCTAGCCGATCGGACTCAAGACCCCCCCTGCTCGAAAATCTTCTGTCCAGCCAGCTTTCATCCGTAAAAACTTCAATTCCAGGTCGGTATTGTATGTCTACAACTCTTTTTCACCTTAATTGATCATATTAACGCGCTTATTGGTCGTTAGGGTTGAGCTTTGATGATAACAGTTTGCTGACAGATTCGTATAGGTTTATTGTAGGGTCTGTAACGTGATGATAATCCATTTTTTTGATCGATTCTTTTCCATGATGTTCTACTTGGAGTCTAGTTTCCAGAAAGGTATAATACATAATTTTTGGACCAGATTTGAATACTTTTATAATTTTATACGATCGAGTGTCAAAGCTGATACGGGATGACGGATTCTGGTCTATCTTCCCGACATCATAACTCTTTTTAGACAAGTCAAAATTGGTTGGTTACACTTCTGGAAGTTAATATTTTGAGTTAGGAACCAAACCCAATTGGAATCGTTTAATTTGGCTGGGTAATGAATTTTATAAAAATAAAACCATTTTGTTGCGCACTGAAATAGCTGCACATACCTTTCTGTATTGGAGGAAGTTTTATGATTTTTGTGTCCACTAGAAAAATATAATAAAAATATTTTTATAAACTTAAGATATTTATGCAACTCTGGTAAAAATTTAATAATTTAATTCCATGGTTTTCCTATGTAATAAAATACATCTTTGCTTGCTAAAATCTGCATGTTATATTCGTTATTGATCGGTAAGTTCGTTTTAGGCTTAACCGGTGGCTGCCCTTTCTCGCATCTTTTGGGGCTGTTATAATTGAAGTTCGTGCTCCGTCATATTCTTAGGTATGTCTAGTGTAAAATACTTTAGTATCATGAGTTTTGGCATTCGTTAGATTGGTCAACTGTTGATGAAGTGAAAACTAGGTTTCGGTTGTCTAGTTTGTCAATTGTTGCGTCTAGCGCGTTGTTTGAGGGAATTAACAACCAATTCGGATGTTGTAGCCTCGGTATGATTTGTTGGCTGTGAAAAACTATATTTTTATGTTATTGGGGCTGAATTGGTTGTCGGTTACTCAAACGGGTCGCTACGGCGCAAATTCGCGTTTATTGGTAATTTGTGCATCGTGCTTGCGAATTACCGACCCATCCAACTCGTGTAGCGTCGTGTGGACTTGTTGGCTGTGATTTTACTAAATTTGGTCCACATGGGGCTGAGTCGGTATCTAAGTGCATAAACAACCCGTTAACGCGCGTATTCGATAAAGTCAACAACTTTCGGGGGTAAATTGGGATCCCTTTGCCCCCGGGATTAACCAAGGGTGGTTTTGGTAAATACATGGCCTCGGGTGCTGATGTAATTGAATTTGGTAATGTCAAGGCGTTAGGTCAATCAAATCATGTTAGAACGTCTCATAGGATAAACGAGTCGGTACGTTTAGTTAGTAATATTTGTGTGCAATCCGACAGGCTTGTAAACTGTGGATTGGGTTTGAAGTTCTCAAACTCTTTGGTGTTTGTGTGGCTTGTTTCAGGTGAGTTCATGATGCCCCTTTTTAACCTTTTTATGTTTTTGGCTAGCATACACACCTTATTATGATTTTAACCGATTTTATTCCTTTAAACTATTGGGTTGGTATTGTATGATCTTGTTTGTGGTTGTGCCTTTAAGAAGACATGTGTAAATTATATTTTATGCATTAGGATATTTTAGACTCGTTATAGGGTCATATATCCCTTAAGGTTATGCATATTACTTGGGCTCTAAGCCTCGAGGTTGCTATTAGGCTTAGTATTGAATGCCTAGATTATCCATTATTTATGGATTGTATGTGGTGATATTGTTGGTTGGATGTTTGAATTAGATGTTTGTATGTGTGTATGTGAATGTGTATGTGATGGTAAACTGTGACCGGGTCAAATATATTACTCGGGGAGGACCCGGGGTGAGGAGGCCCGTGTTGCATGTTTATGACCAGGCGGGTCAAATATATTACTTGGGGAAGACCCGGGGTGAGGAGGCCCGCCGTTCTATAAACCGTGGTCGGGTCAAATATATTACTTGGGGAAGACCCGGGGTGAGGAGGCCCGCCGTTCTATAAACCGTGGTCGGGTCAAATATATTACTTGGGGAAGACCCGGGGTGAGGAGGCCCGTATCACGTGTTTGGTATGTTAAACCTCGTGTTTGCATACGGATGGACGGTGATCTTGGCCGGGCCAAACTATACGACTCAGGTTCTTAAATCCTGTGGCGGGCCCTGAAAAGCCCATGAGGGGGGAGGCTCGTGTGGCATGATCATCATCGGATGTTACGTGTTTGGGTTGTACGTGTGCTCGACCCTGAATGTTATACATATGGATGTTATAGATGGTGATCTTGGCCGGGCCAAACTATACGACTCAGGTTCTTAAATCCTGTGGCGGGCCCTGAAAAGCCCGTGAGGGGGGAGGCTCGTGTGGCATGATCATCATCGGATGTTACGTGTTTGGGTTGTATGTGTGCTCGACCCTGAATGTTATACGTGGATGTTATATATATATTGTTATATATATAGGGATGTACTTGGAAGGATGTTGATATATATATCTTTTGTATATGTATGTATGAGAATGTTTAGTCTTCGGTAACAATGACTTAATTGATGCACTCTTTTTACTTTAAAAACTTTTGGTATGTCTACCATATTTGTTATTACTGATATTGTTTACTTAAAACTTGAACTCACTCAGCTCAAGCTGACTTTGTGTGTATGATAGTGTGAGTTTCAGGTTTAGAGGAGGATGCTTACCGCTTGGAAGTGCTGGAGACTACTTGGACGGTTGAAGGCATAACTAGTCGGAGATTAATACGCAAACTGTTTTCTTTTTATTTATTACTTTAAACATTTAAATTATGGTTTTGGGAACTTGGTTTTAGTACTTGTGATTTTCCGCCGTTTATCACTCTGAACCGAATTTTAATAAGATGAAATGGTTTGACTTTAAATTTTTGAGAATTTTTGGATATAATTACTAACTGTAGGATTCCCGAGATTCGGGGTCTTACAGTGTGACACTTAGTCTTGGTCTTCAAAATCTTCACAAACTTAAAAATATCAATCAATCATCAAGGCCAAAATACTTTTTACGATATTCCTTCCGAACTTCTTCAAACGATTTGAGTTATGTCTTCTTTTTCGGCTTCTGAAATAGGTCTTACACCTTTCGTGAATTGATACTTTGACGACGAGGCTCTTTTCATTGTCTCTTCACATTGTGCCTTGAGCTTAGTTTCCTCTTTATCTTGTTCAGCTACCAACTTCCTCCACTTACTCTCCCACATTATTCCAGAATGGATCTCATAAAGATAGCACACATTAACTACACGTTGATATTGTTGTTCTTGATCCACTTCCTTATCATCGTGTATCAAGATTTTGTTCCAGTGTAACACTTCAATGTCTTTCTTAGAATAATTAACCAACCACATATGATCTAACACATTAATCGGATCCCAGCTCTCACCTCTCTTTAATATAATGACCGCTTCACCAGTTCTTCTATCATAAAATCACCATCTGAAACACTAATGAAAATCTTGTTCCAACGGATAAACTGGTTTAACTTTCAACGTTTGAGGCTTGCGGTACTTCAACATTCTAACATAATCATTTGTATCCGGATCAATCTCTGTCTTTGAAATACGAAGAGTTGGTTGTTGTGGAGTCCACTTCTTAAACCTCCTTTTGATTTTCTGACAAAGAAATCCCACATCTCTTGTATCATCACCTTCTTTGGTGCATAAAGTAATTCCATTCTAAATAACTTCACCATATCAATCCATGGCAATGTTTTGAGTTCCATGAAACTGATAAAATATTGCTCACCATAAGCTCTTCTCACTACAACCTTCCAAATTTTCTTCAAGTAAGCAATACTTATACAATCAACCATAGTAGCTTCCTTCTTTTTCTTAGAATACTTCAACAGTTTAATAAATTGCTTCACATATTTAATCTTTTCTTTCTCGAGCCATTCCTTCTTCTCATCTTTAAACTCCTCTTCATCAACAATAGAAGCATTTTCATTCTCAAACTCTTGACTCGGCATTTAAATTTCTTCATTAAATTCCCCATCAAACTCAGGAAACTCTTGATTCACATACCGAACTTTTTCTTCTCCTCTAACACAAAATAATATGTACTGGCATTCTCCTGCTTGTCATCACAACATTGTTCAACAACAAATTTAGTCTCAAAATCAAAGTTAAACTCCTCTTAAGTAACCTCAAACAATCTGACTAATTCAGCTTGATCAACCATTATCTCTCCTTTTTCAAGTTCATAACTTGAGTTTTTAAATTGAAATGCCACATTCATAAGGGGACGGCTTGAAATAGGATCAGTATCTAATACATCCATATTATTAACTTTCTCAGCCTTAGACCCCTCAGGTGGTGGATTTTGTTCTTGTTCTGCTTGTTGTTCCGATTGTGTTTCCAACACTTTTTGAATCGAGTCAGGCCCAATAAGTATACCACTCCCTCCTCCTTCATTATGATCATCATCATCATCTGGATCATCTTAAGTAGGTGAATCATCATAATCAACTTTCTCTGAATCTTCTTTATCTTCCTCCTTTGTTTCTGTTTCCTTTACATCTTTTTCAACAACCGATTCTTCAATAGATTTAGAAGTACCAACAACCTCAGGAACTACAACATCAGGCATGTACACATCATCAGATGCAATAATAGGCGCCTCCTCAAAAACCTTTCCTTTTCCTTCAGCATTTGCTTTTTCCTTATCCATCTCCTCTTGATCTTTATCGAATATAACTTTGAAAGCCTGATCTTCTCGAGTAACAACTCCTTTTGAAGTTATATTCGATAAGGATTGATCTGGCTACAGCTCCTTGTACAAACTATTTCATATACTGAATTGATAAATCAGTATATGAAATACTTTCTTCTCGAGTATCAGCTCCTTAGACTCTTTAGCCAGATCAATCCCCAACTTCTTTTGAATAACAAGAAAGTATTTCATATACTGATTTATCAATTCAGCTTGAGTTCTCCTTCTTGATTCATTTTCTTCAAGTTTTCTTTGCTAATCCACATTCTCCTTTCTTAATCTCTCATTCTCCAACGTAAGACTACCAATAGTCACATTTTGAGTTTCATCCTTCTTTTTCATTTCTTTAAAATCTCTAATGTTTAGAACATCTTCAAAATAGTTGAAATCAATATCTGGAAGACTACCAACAACAATGGTATGCTTGACTGTGATAGTATTTGAGGTGTTGGTCTTTGTTGGGATGCAGTCTTCTGTTGTTGTGGTTGTGGTGTTGCTTGTGTAGATTGAGTTTTCAACACATTTTCATCTTTACATAAATCCACAACTTGTTTTTAAGTATCAACCATCATTTCTTGAATAAATGGTTACAACTTCAATTTCTTTTTCTTGTTCTCCCCCCCCCCCCTCAACATGTACATCCTCGTCTTCATCAATCAGTTTAAACTCAGAAGACTTTGTTCTTTTAGCCATACGTTTGTTCCTGCTTGTTTTTTTCTTCTTTGCTTTAATTCCTTACTCAGGCACATATATCTCGTCTACATCATCAACGGTCTTCTTTTGTTTCTTTTGTTGTCTTAATTCATACATTGCACGAGTATCTTGATAAAGCTTTAATATTTCTTGAGTTTCAGACTCTGTTTCCTTATGAGCATCATCACCAGCTTTATCTTTGTCAGAAGTTGCAGAATAAACAGGAGATTCTTTAGTAACTTCTCTTTTTCTCTTCTTTTGAGATGGTTCCTCTTCATCGCTTTCAATCTTGAAGTAACGTTTGCAACCTTTAATAGCAATGAAATTATCCATAATGCTATTTTCATTCTCCCTCTCTGAGTCACTACAGTCTCTTCTCCACTGATTGTTCTTAGGAGAAACATAATTCTCATCTTTCATATGACCAAGCCCTCTGAACTTAGGAATTTGAGATTCAGGCTTCAGTCTGTATGAGACAAGCTTCACACATGAAGCACTTGACATGTGATCTTGTTTAATCTTGACACCTTCTTTCTTTAAATCAGGGTGTTGATAATTAGTCAGAAATTGTAAGAACCTTAGATACATCAACCATCCTTCTTCTCCCAAGTTTAGCTTCATATTAGCCAAGATCATCCGAGAGAAATTATACTTTAAGTTTAGGCATAAAGTAGCAATCGTACTCATCTGATAATCAACGATCTCTTCATAACCTCCATTCCTATGTCCAAGACATTGTATAACAACATGAATAAGAAGCTTGTAAGGTTTGGACAAACTAGTTTTTGATACATGTTGGAATTCCAAGGACCATTGAAGCCATCCTCAAGAATCATCCTTTCACCAGCTTCTCATCAAAAGCAACGGGATAAGTAGCTTCATCATTAACACCCAACACCTTTCTAACAGAATCTTCAGAAATAACAATATTTTTGTCTTGCGCAGTAGAGTGGATCTCATTTTCATCCAACGTAGCATTTTTCCATAAAGTTGTTATGATAAACTCATAAGCATCACATCTTTCATTAATCTCCTTGAAAATCCTTGATCTCTTTAAGAATGGCATGATCATCGTAAAATTTTCAACTTTAGGATCATCCTCATCAAGGTAAGCTACAATATTGTGTTTAGGATCAATATTTTTCACCATCTGCAAACATATGAACAACAAACATAAAACATGAACGTATATCTCAGCTTATATTCCAAAGTGTATTACAACCTATAAGTCAATCAGCATATACCTAGTGTATAACCTGATTAGGTTACATGAAATTCTGATTAAGGTTATACGACGTATAACTCTCAACTTATACGTTGTATATTGAGAGTTTTCAGGATATTCACACCCAATCGTTTGATCAACCCCAAGTTAAGGACCTTGATTAAACATGATTAATTTTAACTATTTTTCAGAAAAGAAATTGTTTATCAACTTTAAGTTAATGACCTTGTATAAACAAATGACGTTTTAGCTTCTCAAAATAGTTATGATTTAGAAACACAAGCTCAGTCAATGTTACCCAACATATTTCACCAAAGGTAGTATTCCAACACCAATAGTCGAAAATAATTTATAAAAGTAAAATTCTTTTGATTTAAAGAAAGGAAGTAAAGACTAAGAATGTAAAGTATTTACAACGAACTTTCAAACATATTTTAGTTTATGAACAGAATCGTATTGACCAAATTGCCTTTCAATCATAGTTTTATATTTCAGCTTTATTATAACCGGTGATAAGTCAGTTATTAGTATTTTTGTCCACTTAAACCTTTTAACAATTTTTTCAGAAATTTCTGTGATACGATTAAGATTCAATTAAGGCAAAGAATATATATGAGGTTCCCACAATATCAGGAACTATCACCCTCTAATCCAGATTCAGGCGTAGTTTTTATTTTCACCATGTCACCGTAACTTGGCTTAAACCTGACTACTCTGGTCAATAAAAAATAACATTATTGGCAATATTGACACTTGAACATTTTCATATTTTTGTCTGCACTTTAAGCAATAGAAAAATAAAGCAGAGGGTTTATTCCTATCAGGTCGGATATTCCTATCACCAAGGAGAAAGTCCACGGTTTTCAAAGAGAAAGACTAACCAAGAAAATAAAGCAAAGGGTACAAAAACCATAACCATCAGGTCAGATAATCCTATCACGCCATAAAAAGTACAAGGTTTTCAAAACAAAAGGACTACCCAAGAAAATAAAGCGGAATGTTTTTTATTAAAGAGGCAGATCTTTTTGCAATCATTTTTCTTTTACTTTTTTTCTATTTTTCATTTCTTTTTGACTTTTGTGCTACTCTGACAGACACAAACTTTGATCAAACAAAGCATGGCTTGAATATGATAGGCTATTACATTTCAGCCTTCATTACCAAGACTTTTCTATAGACGAACACCTAATCAATCATGTTAAACCTCTATTATTTTCGGCAATATTTTAAGTTTATATCACATACTTTTTCTTACATGTTTGTCTAGTGCCTACCACACACTAATGCAGTTAAAAACATAGCATTTTCCGCTTACTTTTACTGGACTTGGGACTAAGATGACCAATGTACCATCATCTTCCCTTTATGCTTCAAGAACTCGTTTTGATGAGTATTTTTCTGTGTTATTGGCTTTTTCAAAATTTTTACTTGTTTTTTGATTTTTCTAAAATATTTTTCCCCCTAAAATCAAAAACATCTTTTTGAATTTTGAAATGAAAAATATTTAGAAAGTGACTATGATGTCGGATTATTCAATATCCGAATCCATAATCTCGGTATCACTATATTTTGTATTCCCACCGTCCAATTCCATAATACCATTAAGCTTTATCAAATATTTAAACATGTTTTTATCAAAAGATTTTGTAAAAAAGTTTGCTTTTTGTTTATTAATGTGAATTTATTAACAGTAATCAACTTCTTTTCATAACAATCACGAATCAATTGATACCGGATTTCAATGTATAGTTTTAGAGTGATTTACCAGATGTTTAGTAATTGAAATAGCTGCGTTATTATCTTCAAAAATAGGTGTAGTCAGAAAATTCAAATCGTAGTCGCGCATTTGTTGTTGAATCCACAGCACTTGAGAATAGCAGTTAGAAGCAACTACATATTCACCCTCACAGGTTGATATCAACACGGTCATTTGCTTCTAGCATTTCCAGGTGACTAACGTACTGCCAAAGAACTAGCATCCAGCAGTCGTAGATTTTGCATTCGGTTTGCAGCTTCCATAATCTGAATCTAAAAAATTTTCTCAGCACAAACTTGTCATTCCTTGGATACCAAAGACCGACCCTAGGAAATCCCTTTAAATGTTGGGTTTTAACAAGATTATCAAAGCCATAAAACCTCACTTTTATGAAAAACGCAGCGGAAATGTATTTTAAATCTTGTAAATTTGAGGTGTATAAAACCAATTTTATACATGCAAAACCCAAGCCCGGATCCAAATACGAAACACATACTTACAAACACATGCATGTCACTAGTAGTTCATGCATGTTAAGTCTACCTTTCAAAACCAAGAAAGTGAGAAGGAGATGATGAAATAGTAGGCAAGAACTTCAATGGGAGTTCCTCAAGCTTGCATACCCCAAGCTCCCGACAATACACCTTTATCTAGCTAGGATTTTCACTTGTAATCTTCCTCCTCGTGTTTCCTTCCCTTGGCCGAAAAAAAAAGGAAGAAGAGTTTTTTTGTGTCTTTTGTAATGAAAGAGAGAGAAGCGGGTATATCAAATGCACCTCACACTTGACCAATAACAGCCATTGCATGTACCCACTTAAAATTAATAATAATAAAAAAAAGGAACATAAGAAAGAGAGGGGGCGGCCCCTTCCTTCCTTTCTTATTTTTATTATTTTTCAAAGCTTCCATATATATACAGCTGTGTTATAACTTATATTATGTTATAAATATAACACATTATAGGTAACATGCTAGGTAATAATTTTTACATACTCAACCATCTTAAATAACACAATGGAATTCTCCTTCTCTCTCTCAAAGTATAAATCATCCATATGATTTATTCATTTCACAAGTACATTGTATTTAGAAACCCTTTCCAAATAACATAAGTGTCAATATTTGTTTACTTATGATCATATCATATATAAACAAATATAATTGGTGTTTCTCTAGCTTGTTATTGAGTATGACCCGACTTGGATCATAACGTACTAGCCACATCAATAATAATATGTGTCTTGGGCAAACCGAGTCCAACAATCTCCTACTTGCACAAGATACATAGAAGATTGATGCAAGAAGCAAATACCGCCTAACTATGATTTACTACCCCTAATATGCATGACGAAGTGCCTTTCAATAACATCATCCCCTTCAAGTCCCTTACTTGAAATGATTTAGGTGAAACTATCATTTATCCTTTTGTCTCAGATGTCATGTCAAATCCAGAGACACAGAGTGATCATTCTCTATTGATTTAATTTAGCAGGCCTTAGACATCTTACTCTCAACGAATAAGAGGGACAAATCCCCTTTTGACTACATACGTCTCTCACAATCACCTTATACTGTACCTAATCTTAGTCTTATGTACCGTCATGTTTCAGAGCAGCGAAGAACTAAGTCAAGGTATAAATATTTAGTGAATATCATGACCCAATATGTATCTCAAGTTGGAGGATACCATGATATTCGCCTTTACTCAAATTTACTTATGATAAATCACAAAGATTCCATGTAGTAACATTTGAGAGCGGCTCAGTCCAATATTTATATCCCATAAATATCTATGAACCTTGGCAGCAACCTTTTGCTCTAAATTCATACCTTATGAATATCCACCAATCCAAGTTCATAATAGTCTTACCTTCATACTTGTTCCCACAATTATGAGTGACTACGGACATTTAGAATAATTAACTTATTCATGGATTTAAACATGCTAAAATGGAACATAACTCAAAATGTCATAATGATAAACCATAATCAAATGAATGAATAAAATAACAATTGTTCCGATATCCAAATACAAAATAGATCATATCCAATCACTAGAATATCGAAGTCCTAAGGCACAAGTGTGACCTTCATGCTTTGGCCTTTCAAGGAGCTTCGTGAGTGGATCGGCAATGTTTTGATCGGTGTGAAATTTGCGAATACATATATTTCCCTTTTCAAATTCATCCCTTATGTAGTCGAATCTCCGCTCAAGGTGCCACATCTTTTGATGTGCACGAGGTTCCTTGATTTGAGCAATCGCACCCTTGTTGTCACAAAAGATCTCTAGAGGGTCCTGAATAGTGCTGACCACCCCTAGGGTCCTGAATGTATTCCGATTCTATGGTGGACAATTCTACCACATCTTGTTGTAAGCTCTTCCAAGAGACTGCCCCACCATTCATAACGAAAACATATCCTGATTGTGATCGAGAATCATCTCGATCGGTTTGGAAACTAGCATTCGTGTAACCCTTTACAACGAGTTCCTCCTCACCCGAAATATTAGAAACATGTCCTTAGTCCTTCTAAGGTATTTCAATATACTCTTAACCGCCATCTAATGGCTACTTCCCGGATTATGTTGGAATCTACTTGTCATGCTTAAACTGCATGACACATTCGCTCTAGTGCATATCATTGCATACATGATGGATCCTATAGCCGATGCATATGGGATTCCATTCTTTTTCTCTTGCTCATCCTTTGAGCTTGGACATTGAGATGCACTCAATATCGTTCCTCTTTGAATAGGTACCAAACATCTCTTAGAGGTTTCCGTCTTGAACCTCTTCAAGATTTTGTCCATGTATGTACTTTGGTTTAAACCTATCAACCGCCTTGATCTATCCCTATAGATCTTTATTACCAAAATATAGGCGGCTTCACCAAGATCTTTTATGGAAAAACAACTTCCAAGCCATGCTTTTAAGCCTTCCATGGTTGGAATATCATTCCCAAATAGTAGTATGTCATCAACATACATTACTAAGAAAGTGATTATGTCCCACTAGCTTTCTTATACACACAAGCTTCATCAGCGTCTTGATGAATCCAAATTTCTTAACTTCTTCATCAAAATGAGGATTCCAACTTCTAGATGCTTTTTTCAATCCATAGATTGATTTCTTTAACTTGCATACTTTATTAGGATGTTGTGGATCAACAAAACTTTCGGGCTGAACCATATAGACATCTTCCTCAAGATGCCCATTTAGAAAAGCGGTTTTGACATCCATTTGCCATATCTCATAATCATAATGTGCGGCTATGACAAATAATATCCTAATAGACTTTACCATTGCTACGAGAGAGAAAGTTTCATCATAGTCAACCCCTTGGGTTTGAGTGAAACCTTTTGCTATGTAACGCCCGTTAATTTTCGGTTCAAGGATTTGAAGCCTGTAAAGTATGTATAATTCTCGGGACTTAACCGACACTTCCCGGAAACCTTTTCATCAACCCGATACGTTAAAACATTTAAATTTCCTTTCAAGTTGTCAAATCTTTCAAATTTTAGGGGATTGGATGAAACATTTTTATATTATAACAATAAACAAAAAAATAACCTAACCCTAGCCACATTGTCAGATCGGCAGCTTCAAGGCCCCCCGGCGATTTTTATTTTTCCGGCCAAGTCGTGAGCGTAAAACATCAAATAAAGGTTAGTCTAACGTCCATGCAAGTCTTTTTCACCATTAAACCAGTTATCGAACACGTTAGGGTTGAGTTTTGATGATAACAGTTTGCTAACAGATTCGTATACGTTTATTGTAGAGTCTGTAACGCAATTATAATCCATTTTTTTGATCGATTCTTGATTCCATGATGTTATACTTTGAGTCTAGTTTTCAGAAAGGTATAATACGTAATTTTTGGACGAGATTTGAATGGTTTTTATGAATTTAAAAAATCGAGTGTCAAAGCTGATGCGGGATGACGGACTCTGGTCTGTCTTCCCGACATCATAACTCTTTTTCAACAAGTCCAAATTAGTTGGTTCCACTTCTGGAACTTAAAATTTTAAGTTAAGAATCAAACCCAATTGGAATCGTTTAATTTGGTTCGGTAATGAATTTTATAAAAATAAAACCAGTTGGTTGCGCACTGAAATAGCTGCACGTATCTTGCGGTGTTGGAGGAATTTTTATAATTTTTGTGTCTACTAGAAAAATATAATAAACCTAAGACATTTATTAAATTCTGGTAAAAATTTAATAATATATTTCAAAGGTTATCCTATGTAATTAAATGCATATTTGCATGCTAAAATCTGCACGTTCTACTTGTTATTGATCGATAGGTTTGTTTTATGCTTAACCGGTGGATGTTCAATTGTGTTCTTGTCGAGGCTGTTTGAAGTGAGTTTTTGCACCACAATCTTCCTAGGTATGTCCCGTATATCATACCTATAAATCATGTTCTTTAGTGTTCGTTAGATTGGTCAACTAGTTATAGTTAGACTGTTAGTGTTCGTTTGACTAGAATTGAAGTTTGATGCGTTTAACGTGGGTGTTGAAGTGATTAACAACCAATTCAGACCGGGGACACTTGGTTTGATGTACGGGCTGTTGTAAAATCATTTTTATAAGTTATGGGGCTGAATTGGTTGTCGGTTACTCCAACGGGTTGGTAAAACGCGCAATTGCGTTTATTGAGTATTTGGTGCGTTGTACTTGCGAATTACCGACCCATTTGACTCGTGTAGCATCGTGTGGACTTGTTGCCTGTGATTTTATCATGTTAGTACCACACGGGGCTGAGTTGGATGTTAATGGCCTAAACGACTCATAAACGCTCATATTGGTATCACCTAGTGCTTCCGGGGGTAATTTGGGAATTCTTTATTCCCGGGAGTGTCTAAGGGTCGTTTTGGTGAATGTGAGGCCTCGGGGGCTGTTGTGGTTTAGTTTGATGAGGTCAAGGGTTTAGGTAACTCGAACCATGTTAGAACGTCTCGTAGGTTGATAAGATGTTACATGTTTGCATACGTATGCCTACTTTGTGTTTGCATACGTTGATAAGATGTTACATGTTTGGGTTGTACATTTGCTCGACCCTGATGTTACGTGTTTGGGTTGTACGTTTGCTCGACCCTGATTTTACGTGTTTTGGTTGTACGTTTGCTTGACCCTGATGTTATTACTTGGATGTTATATATATATGTATATTTATATATATAGGGATGCACTTATAAAGATGTTTATGTGTAGGTTTGTACATGTATATATACATAAGGATGATTAATTATCGAAGATGATGGCCTAACTGATGTATCCCTTTTATAGTTTAAAACCTTTGGGAATGACTGTTATGATTATTATTATAGATGTTATTTATCAAAACTTGAACTCACTCAGCTCAAGCTGACTTTGTGTGCATGTTAGTGTGAGTTTTAGGTTAGGAGGTGGATGCATCACCGCTTGGACGTGCACGAAGCTATTTGGACGGTGGAGAGCATGCTTAGTCGGATGTTCCAATGTTAATAAACATTTTCTTTTTAACATTTATTTAAATACATTTAAATTGGTTTTGGGCATAATTCCCGGGTTTTGGGAACTTATTTTATTATTTATGTTTTCCGCTGAATTATACTCTGAATTGGTTATTTTAATGAAATGAATTATTTTCAAGTTTAAATATTTTTACAATAATTTTGCATGAATACCAACTGTAGGGTTCCTGGGTTTGGAGCCTTACAAGCTACAAGTCTTTTTTATAAGTATCCAAGTTTCCATGCATATCGGTTTTCTTCTTAAAAATCCAACCGGTTTGGAATTAAGAGGTGGTACAACCAAATCCCATACATGGTTGTCATGTATGGATTGCATCTCACCGTTCATGGCTTCAAGCCCTTTGTCACAATCGGATTGTGACATTGCATCACGGTATGTGGTTGGTTCATGTAACGCCCGTTAATAGTCGGTTCAAGGATTCGAAGCTTGTAAAGTATGTATATTTCTCGGGATTTAACCGACATTTCTCGGAAACCTTCTCGTCATCCCGGAACGTTAAAACATTTAAATTTTCAACAAAAATGTTAATTCTTTAAAATTTGAGGGGCTAGATGTGAAAAATGTTTATAATATAAACAAACCTAACCCTAACCCCCTTGTTGTCCGATCGGAACTCTTGCAGCCCCCCCCCCCTGCAATTTTCTTCTTTCTAGCAAAGGTTTGAGCATAAAACATCAATTGAAGGTTAGTTCTACGATTCCCAGAGTCTTTTACACCTTAATTGATCTTTATATCACGCGTACTGATCGTTAAATTGCGTGTTGTAGGCTTACCGGGTGGCTGTCAATTCTAACCTCTTCGGGACTGTTTTGGTTGAGGCTTTTGCACCAAAATCCTCCTAGGTACGTCTAGTATATCATACTTAAAAAATCATGTTCATTGGTGTTCGTTAGATTGGTCAACTAGTTGTAGTTTAAATGTAAGTGTTCGGTTGACTAGAATTGTAGTTTGGTGCGTTTAACGCGAGAGTTGAAGTGATTAACGACCAATTCAGCTTGGGGGAACTTGGTTTGATGTACGGGCTGTTGAAAAATCATTTTTATAAGTTATGGCGCTGAATTGGTTGTCGGTTACTCAAACGGGTCGGTACAACGTGCAATTGCGTTTATTGAATAGTTGGTGCTTTCCAAGATCATCTAAGAAGTTGTGGGATCATCTCACAACTTACTCCACCCGGAACACAACAACATAATTGTGTGTCCGAGAGGAGAAATCAAACTCTATTAGATATGGTTCGATCTATGATGGCAAGAAGCACATTGCCTCTATCATTTTTGGGTTTCGCTTTGCTCTCCGCGGCCCATATTCTAAATATGGCCCCAACCAAGAAAGTGGACAATACTCCTTTTGAAATATGGAATGGAAGGGCTCCATCGTTATCATATTTAAAGGTATGGGGTTGTGAGGTTTATGTCAAGAACAACACCCAAAACAAACTTGAAAGTCGATCCACTAAGTGTATCTTTGTAGGATATCCCAAAGATTCTATGGGATATTATTTCTACAACCCAACCGAGCAAAAGGTGTTCGTTGCTCGAAAGGCCGACTTCTTGGAAACTAAGTTCCTTATGGAAGTGACTAGTAGAACGGTGGAACTCGAGGAGGATCGAGAACCACAAGCCGATACACGTTTGGTTGATACTAGCAATCAACAAGAGGATGTTGAGAATGATCAAATGGTTGATCAAAACACAAAAACCGTTTGTAAATCCGGTAGAATTAGTCATCCACCCAAAAGATATGGATTTTTCATGGATGGATGCTATGTGGTAGATTCGGATGAACCCACCACATTCCGTGATGCAATGTCACAATCCCATTGTGACAAATGGCTAGAAGCCATGAACGTTGAGATGCAATCCATGCATGACAACCAAGTATGGGATTTGGTTGACCACCTCTTAATTCCAAACCAGTTGGAAGTAAGTGGGTTTTCAAGAAGAAATACTTATAAAGCAAGACTTATAGCAAAAGGTTTCACTCAAACTCAAAGGGTTGACTATGATGAAACTTTTTCTCCCATAGTAATGCTAAAGTCTATTAGGATATTTTTTGCCATAGCCGCACATTATGACTATGAGATATGGCAAATGGATGTCAAAACCACTTTTCTAAATGGGCATCTTGATGAAGATATCTATATGGTTCAACCCAAAGGTTTTGTCGATCCACAACATCCTAATAAAGTATGCAAGTTAAAGAAATCAATCTATGGATTGAAGCAAGCATCTAGAAGTTGGAATCACCGTTTTGATGAAGAAGTTAAGAAATTTGGATTCATCAAGAATGGTGATAAAGCTTGTGTGTATAAGAAAGCTAGTGGGAGCATAATCACTTTCTTAGTATTGTATGTTGATGACATACTACTATTTGGGAATAACATTCCAACCATGGAAGGTGTAAAAGCATGGCTTGGAAGTTGTTTTTCCATCAAAGATCTTGGTGAAACCGCCTACATTTTAGGAATAAAGGTCTATAGTGATAGATCAAGGTGGTTCATAGGTTTAAACCAAAGTGCATACATTGACAAAATCTTGAAAAGGTTCAAGATGGAGAACTCTAAGAGAGGTTTGGTACCTATTCAAAGAAGAACGATATTGAGTTCATCTCAATGTCCAAGCTCAAAGGAAGAGCAAGATAAAATGAATGGAATCCCATACGCATCGGCTATTGGATCTATCATGTATGCAATGATATTCACTAGACCGGATGTGTCATGCGCTTTGAGCATGACAAGTAGATTCCAACATAATCCGGGAAGTAACCATTGGATAGTGGTTAAAAGTATATTGAAATACCTTAGAAGGACTAAGGACATGTTTCTAATACGATTCTAGTGAGGAGGAACTAGTTGTAAAGGGTTACACGGATGCGAGTTTCCAAACTTATCGAGATGATTCTCGATCACAATCGGGATATTTTGTCGTTATGAATGGTAGGGCAGTCTCTTGGAAGAGCTCAAAACAAGATGTGGTGGCATTATCCACCACAGAATCGGAATACATCGCCGCCTCATTGGCAGCTCAAGAAGCTGCGTGGATAAGGAAATTCATTGCCGATTTAGGGGTGGTCCGTACCATTCAGGACCCTCTAGAGATCTTTTGTGACAACGAGGGTGCGATTGCTCAAATCAAGGAACCTCGTGCACATCAAAAGACGAGGCACATTGAGCGAAGATTCAACTACATAAGGGATGAAGTTGAAAAGGGAAATATATGTATTCGCAAAGTTCGCACCGATCAAAACATTAGAGATCCACTCACGAAGCTCCTTGAAAAGCCAAAGCATGAAGGTCACACTTGTGCCTTAGCACTTCGATATTCTAGTGATTGGATATGATTGAATTTTGTATTTAGATATCGGAACAATTGTTATTTTGACTCATTCATATGATTATGGTTTATGATTATGACATCTTGAGTTATGTTCCATTTTAGCATGTTTAAATCCATGAATAAGTTAATTATTCTAAATGTCCGTAGTCGCTCATAATTGTGGGAACAAGTATGAAGGTAAGACTATTATGAACTTGGATTGGTGGATATTAATAAGGTATGAATATAGAGCAAAAGGTTGCTGCCAAGGTTCATAGATATTTATGGGATATAAATATTGGACTGACCCGCTCTTAAATGTTACTACATGGAATCTTTGTGATTGATCATAAGTAAATTTGAGTAAAGGCGAATATCATAGTATTATCCGACCTGAGATACATATTCGGTCTTGATATTCACCAAATATTATGCTTTGACTTAGTTCTTCGCTGCTCTGAAACATGACAGTACATAAGTCTAAGATCAGGTATGGTACTAGGTGATTGTGAAAGACGTATGTAGTCAAAAGGGGATTTGTCCTTCTTATTCATTGAGTGGTAAGACGTCTAAGGCCTGCTAAGTTAAATCAACTGAGAATGATCACTCTATGTCTATGGATTTGACATGACATCTGAGATAAAAGGATAAATGATAGTTTCACCTAAATCGTTTCAAGTAAGGGACTTGAAGGGGATGATGTTATTGAATAGCACTTCGTATACGTATTAGGGGTAGTAAACCGTAGTTAGGCGGTATTTGCTACTTGCATCAATCTTCTATGTATCTTGTGCAAGTGGGAAATTGTTGGACTCGGTCTGCCCAAGACACATATTATTATTGATGTGGCTAGTATGTTATGATCCAAGTCGGGTCATACCCAATAACAAGCTAGACAAACACCAATAATATTTGTTTATATATGATATGATCATAGTAAATAAATATTAGCACTTATGTTATTTGAAAAAAGGTTTCTAAATACTTTGGACTTGTGAAATAAGTAAGTTATGTGGATGATTTATTTTGAGAGAGACCATTCCATAAAGTTATTTAAGATGGTTAAATAATAACATGAGACTAGTTCACTTGCATGTAACTAGACTTATATTATGTAACATTTTATTTATTCTACACAACATAAGTTTTCTATCAAAGTATTATATCAAATATAAAACTTGGTTTTGAGTTTGAAAGTGGAGGGAGAGTGCCCCCCCCCCCTCCCTTCTCTCTCTTGCTTTGATAAAATACAGCATGCAAAGGATCTTGTTGGTCACTTGGGTGGTGCAATAATTCACTCTCCTCTTTCTCTCTCACACACACAACACCAAAACAATCATCTCCATTCTTTTTCTCTTCCTTCTTCATTTTCGGCTAAGAAAGAAGAGGAGCATACAAGTGTTAATTCCTAGCTACACAAGGGTTTTTGTTGAAAGCTTGGGGTATACAAGCTTGAGGAGCTTCTCCGTTGGAGTTCTTGCCCTTCATTCTTCATCTTCTTCATCCGGTTTTGACCACTTGAAAGGTAGTTTGACATGCATGAACTTATAGTGTCATGCATGTGTTTGATAGTATGTATTTCGTATATGGATCTGGGATTGGGTTTTGCATGTATAAAATTGGTTTTATACACATCAAATTAACAAGATTTAAAACTAATTTCCGCTGCGTTTTTCATAAAATTGGTGTTTTATGACTTTGATAATCTTGTTAAAACCCAACACCTTATGAGTAAAAAGGTCTAAGGCTTTGATCGATTTGACTTCGAGTTTATACACCGCTATGATATTCTTTGTTTAATGGTTATGATGGACTTTAGCACCTTTCTTCTTACTTCTGTCAATTGATACATTTTATCAATTACTTCTTTGAACCTTTTGAATTCATATAACTAATTTTCTTGGATAAAGACATTTTGTTTTTCTTTATGCTTATATTTCTAAGATGATGAACTATATCACACGTATTTTCTTTTACATTCTGACTACTTTTTAGAATTTTAATTCTCCTTTCTTATGAATATTAACATTCTTGTATAAAGAAACGATCTATATGATATTCTTCTTTATATAAATTAGGCATTTAAATACCCTTGTTGTTTACAAAACTTCTTGTCTGAAAAATGAGTTTATAAGAGTTAACTAAACTGCTATTTATTTCTAATGCCTTTGGATTATGGCTATTCATTTGGCATAGTACTCTTGTCTGTTTTTATTCTTGTTTGTCTGGAACTTCTTAAGTGTTTAATACCCTAGCATTTTTCTTTCTATCGTTGCTTCCACTTGCTTTGCTTGTCATGTTTTTCTTTTTTGGACACTCTGTGTTAAATGTTATTTTTCTCCACAGTTGAAGCATGCAATTTCTTTCCTTCTACAGTCATCTTCAGAATGACCGATTTTCTTACAAAAGGTAATTTGTTGATTTGTTTATGACGTTTTCCATGATTTTTTTTGTCGCAGTTCTGACAGATTGGTCTTGTGAATTTAAATGATTCTTCCTTCTTCTTGATCTTCTTCATTTTCTTTGTTCTTGCTTTTTCTTTCTTTTTAGCATTATTTTTCTTTTTCTCCTACGAATTTTATCATATTATTGATCAATTATCCGGCCAGTTCCATGGGCCGAGGAGGTGGTTGGTGCTAAATGGGATCTTACCATATCTCTTATTTCTTTTGGTAACCCATATATGTATTGAGTAACCTTATTGTATTTTGAAACATCAAGATATGGAACTGGTTGACAATATTCAAGGAACTTAGTATTATATTCCTTGAGATTGGTACCAACAACCTTTTGGTTCTAGGGCTGAGTTTGAATTTGTTCCTTCTCGTGGATTGGACAAATATCTGAAAAGGGACCTTTGAATTTTTCCAAACTCAAATTATACAATACTTCTCCACCTTTGGTTTGAATCAGGTTGTCTCACCATTCAAGAGTTTATCCTTGAATATTTGTAAAGAATAGTTAGCAGCTTCTTCACTGGCACACTTACTAATGATAAATAAATGATGTTTTTCTAACGATCTTATAGGTTTTCAAATTCCCAAAGCTACATCCTTTCTGAAATTTTAACTTCTTTCGAGTTTCATTTCTTAAGTTACTGTGAGTTGTAGATCTTGTTCGGCTTGGACTTGAAGGGTTATTCTTGAGTGCATTCATGATCGAAGCCATAGCTTCCTTAATCAGTTCCCAAATTTTTTTTCAAAATATGTCGGGAATTTCTTTATCTATATTGTTAGACTTTCTCACACTTCCAGATTTGTTGGTGTAGAAGCATAATGTCTATTGCTAGAGTCTTAATTTAGGGTCTTAATTTGTTTTTGTTTTACTTAAATGTAAAATGTATGTTTGTATAGAGTAGCGCATAAGTCACTATGGCTACATATGTTATGCGCCGTATATCATATGCGCCATGTCAAACCAGTAACCCTTATGCATATTGTCAGATTCTAGAAAGAGAAAGTTGATCGATGTCGAAAGGTCAATTAAAAACATTTATAAAATTACCTTTACTAGCAATGGCAAGTAAGGTGTCGAATCCACAGGGAATCAGTGGAAAGTGCCAATCTATTTTATTGTTTAAGAATAATTATACTAAATGGACAGACGATGTCAAGCAGATTTAAAATTAACTTGGTTGTATAACAATTATGGAAAAGTAATCAACTCCAAGTTTCAAGCTGTGAAGTAGACTCGACTAATTGATTAAATCTATTTGGAAAACTTGTTTGATTACACCTATAATCAAAAAATGAAATATTTGACCTTACTAATTGGCGGACTTCAATCCAAACAATTGGTTTGGATGAATAATAACCTAATTGATTACCAGTTTTAGGGGTTGATAAATGGAGGCGATTTAATGGCGAACGATAAATGGGTCAATGACTCAAACAACTTAATCCTAAAAGTTGATGACCACATATCAATTTACAGATAAAATCACAAACCATTTAATTGCGAAAAACTGTTGAATCCATGAACAAACATAAAAGGTTAATAAATTGAATGATTAATCAATTCTAGTTCTAAAATAAAGATTCAAATACAAAAAGTCTTGCTTACAAACACAACCCTACGCCCGGAGATGGTCACGAGTCGATTAGCCTCACATAAGCATCTTCAATAGCTCTTTTGATTCTTCAATGGATGATGGCATGGATGATTATGAAGATTGGGATGTGTTAGGATGGTGGAAAGAGGCCCCAAAATCGTCTAATATGTTATGGTATGAAGCCTAGGCGGCCTAGGCTTGAACCGGGCTTAAAATATTCAACAAAAACCTAAAAATCGCGTTTTTCCGCCCAGGCCATCATAGCCTACGGTCTCCCCACCGTAAGCTACGGTGTTACCGTAGCCTACGGTCATCAGACAATGCTTTCGGTGACTGCCCCCTCACACTGTTTTGCCCATAACTTCTTCGTTATAACTCCGTTTTTCGCACCGTTTTCGGCCACGTCTTCTCTTCATATTCTCTATCCTTCCATCTAATAAAAACTTCATATACATTCCATCTCATATGTTCCAATTTAGCTCCTTTAAGCTCCGCTCACCTGTAATCATAAAACTACTCAAAAGTAATCGTGTTTTCGGCATATATACACACAAAACACATGCCATGACTCGTTTAACACACGATATTTCACCCATACATCACATTACCACGCTTATCCTTTTTCGTCCCGAAAAAGATGTACAATGGAATTGGAACAGGAAACTATTTTTACTAAATACTCAAATTATTATTATTATTATTATTATTATTATTATTATTATTATTATTATTATTATTATTATTATTTTAACTGATAACACCAAAACCGTGATTGTCGATATTGTTATCCACTTAAACCCATGCCCTAATACTTACCGGGACAAATAAGGTGTGATAAATTCATTAGTTTATATGATTAACTGGAACCCACACATCAAAGCCCTGAAACCGCCTTACCATGCTTCATTATGGTTTTACCAAGCCAGACCACCCCAACTTGACTGAAACCATAAAATTAGATGATCAAGGCTTAGCTAAACAAACAAAACCCGAAGATGTTTCCCAGTAAAATCAAGCAATTAAAAGTTCAATTAAGTCAACAACCAAACCATCCTTTCATTCTTAAAGGCTGAGCCTACCAACACATCCCAAATTAAGTATGTTATTGTTCCTTTATTATTATTATATTTATTTTATTTATTTATTTATTAATTTATATTTTTATTATATATATATATATATATTAGTTTTAACAAACAGTTCCCAATTTTTCTATCATTTTCCATTGTTTTTGCAAAAAATATTTTTAATTCGGGACATTGTTATCATTTTTCACCTTTTCACATTCAATCTCGCATCCCCATACTTAACCTTCACATTGTCCTCAATGTAATTTACTATTAAAAATTGAGTGTAGAACACAAGAACTTAAAAATTTTAACAACCAAAGTAAAGGAAAGAGACACACGCACCTGATTCGAATCTCTTTTGTCAAGCAGGTCCTGCTAATGAGTACTATTGCAACCTTGACCAACACTCCTTGAACTTTGATGTGACAATATATGCTCCGTCGAATCATGACTAGACCACCATGAATATGCTCCGTCGAATCATGACTAGACCACCATGAACTTCCCCACATTTAAGGTTTAGTTTGACTGCTAAACACAAACAAAAAGTAAAATGCAAAAAGAAAAACAAAACAAAATAAAATAAAAGGTCGTGTTGCCTCCTGGTCAGCGCTAAGTTTTTGTTAAGGTCTTCAGGCGGACCGTTATCTCATTTTGCGGTTATGGTGGTCTAACGGAGTGCTTACCTTCCTCCGCTTCACTCTTCTTACTTCTCCAATAGAGTGATAAATTATCTATAGCATTCCACCTTGGCCCAAAACACGCCAACCTTCTTTGTTCATTCTCAAACCTCGGTGGCTTCTTTTCTTTATCCTTCTTTGGCGGTTTCTTCTTACTCGTTCCACCCGTCTCATTATTTCCCACCTTTTTCCTCTCAATCTTAATATTATCACCTGAAGTAGCCAACTCCCCACTCTGAATCTCTATCACATTCAGCTCCTCTTTCTCTCTCTCCCGCTTCGACCTATCAAACATAAAACCCTCTTCTTTGGTGTCATCCTCTCTTACATGAGGAAGACACCTGTTAGTAGCACCTAACCTAGAATATTTATTTTCAAAAGAATAATCAAATGAATGTGAAAATATATTTAGAACTAACTTAAGGTTACCAAAGGTCATGCGCACTGTTCCGTCTTGGCAGTTGATTTGAGCATTTGATGTTGCCAAAAACGGTCTCCCCAATATCACTCGAGGTTCTTCTTCATTCTTTGCTGGTGCATAATCAAGAACAAGAAAGTCTGTAGGATAATAAAAATCACCAACCTGTACCGCAACACCAACCAACTTCCTCCGGGGCCGTCTTTTAGTGAAATCAGCTAACACCAAGGTGGTGTCAACTTCTTGTAAAGGTCCAAACTCAAAACGGTCATACACACTCCCCGGTAGAACACTTACACTCGAACCATAATCAACAAGTGCCTTGGTGGTCTTGAACTTGCCAATCTGAATGAGGATGAGTGGTGCCCCTGTTTCAAATTCTTTAACCGCATTTTTCATCCCATTATCTTCAATTGTGATGGCACTAACGTGCACGTTTTTACTATTTGAAGAACTACTACCCTGATGGCTGGGGTTCTTAAAAGTATCACTCGGTATCTTGGAAGGATTTCTCTTCAATGTAGACAACTCTTCAGCCAATTGGCTCATCTGCTTATTTCTTGCAGTGTTCGCCTTCTCTTGAATCTCCATCCTTCGACTCAAATCTTTCAACAATGTGAGTATGTTAGAATCTTGCGAAGAACTTTGACCTTGAGTCGCCCCTTGACCTTGCTGATAATTCTTCCAATAGCCCTTGTTATACCCACTAAACTCTCGCTGATTATACCCGCCTGGACCATTACCCGCATTGTTCCCATACTGTCTCTGATTCGATTGATATCCCGTCTTCTGAGAACTGTCTTCAAAATTCGGGTTTTGTTGAGTGTTCGTGTTTCCATAGCTAAAGTTAGGATGGTTTCGGAGGCCCGGGTCGTAGGTATTTGAATTCATGTTATTGTTATTATTGTACCTCCTTTCCCCTTGCACAAAATTCACATCTTCTTCCTCTTCATCTTCCAACTCTTCCACAACTCCTCAACTTGCTACATCGTGCCCCAACTCACCACATTGTTCACAAACTGGATATGCCTTTCCCGATTTCCCTATTTCTTTCGTACCAACAACCATTAAGTGATCCAGTTTCTTTTCTAACCTTGCCATCCGATCATCTGAACTTCTAATATCTCATGCTTTCACCACTGACCTCTTTATCATTCTGTTCGACTGGGCCTGTCTAAAGCATGTCTCTCAAAATGCCTCTAATCCACATGTTCATCATTAGTCAGAAAAGAAGATCCATTAGTGGTAGATTGGAGGTCTCATAAATCGTCAGTCGATAAACCATCATATGCCTTTATCAATTCCCATAAAGCTATACCATGGTGAGGGCAAGTCCTCAACAACCACTTGAACCGCTGAAAAGAATCATAAAAAGTCTCTCTTGTACGTTGCTGATAATTTTTTATAGATGTTCTAGCTTCTGAGGTTCGTGGTGGCGTATAATACTCATCTAAGAACTGTTGTGCCAAATCTTGCCACGTATAAATACTGGATGACGAAAATGAGAGGAACCACTTCTTTGTCGTATCGTTCAAACTGAATTGAAAGACTACCATATTTACCTCATCTACAGTAAACCCTTGACTGGAGATTGTTGCACAGATTGAGTTAAAATCACTCAAGTGTAAATACGGCTCTTCTGTGGCTTTTCCATGGCATGTGGGTACTCCGGTTAGACTGCTATGCCTGACTGAAAATGTTCTTCCATTTCTCACCGGAATAATGATTGGCAAGGAATTTGTAGCCACCCGTGGAATAAAATGGCCTTGAACCCCTCGGACTGGTGGTGGAACGAAAGCTCTCGGGACCTCATCATCAAACTCATAGATGGAAACCTGTGGTTCTCTAACGACTGGACGTCTCTGTGCCTGCCAATACCTCAGTTGCTGATTCGGCTGAGTATTCCTGTTAGGTACCCGATCATCTTGAGGGTATTGTTGTTGATTCCTCTCGTAGTACCGACCCCCATTGTAATCCTCATACTCTTCTTCATCTTCATGCTCAGGATCCCACTCTTCCATCTCATCCTCATTTCCAACCCTTTCTTTACCCAAATATAATCTGATATCGTCTTCCGCAAAATGAAACGGCCCTTGACGGTTCCTTGTTTCTGAATGAATTGATTGATTATCGTCAAGGTTTTGTCGTCTTTGATTACGTTTGCCACCCCTACGGTTCACTAGATGTCTGTTACGGTTCATGTTCGGATTTTGGTTGAATACGGGCTCGTTTTGTGGTATTGGTTGATCTTGGTTCAATGGTTGGTTTTGGGGTTTGGGTGGGTGTACCAATGGTTCTTGATTGTTTTGTGTACTCATGTTATCCTCATTCGGTTTTCTGTTGAAAGTTTCTTTCTGAGATGCCCAATTCCTCTTTGCTGTCTTTTCAATCTCGAGATCAAACTGAAGAGGTTCTTTCTCGCGAGAATATCTTGTTTGCATTAACCTGAAGAATTCTCTGCACACACTAAAACACCAAACCCCGCGTAAAATCAACAAAGAAAAAGAAATAAAAACTGAAATTAAAATTAAACTGAACTATACTAACTAACTAAATTAGCACTTTACGCGTTGATTCCCCGGCAACGGCGCCATTTTGATCGATGTCGAAAGGTCAATCAAAAAACATTTATAAAATTACATTTACTAGCAAAGGCAAGTAAGGTGTCGAACCCACAGGGAATCAGTGGAAAGTGCCAATCGAGTTTATTGTTTAATAATAATTATACTAAATGGACAGACGATGTCAAGCAGATTTAAAATTAACTTGGCTATACAACAATTATGGAAAAGTAACCAACTCCAGGTTTCAGGCTGTGAAGTAGACTCGACCAATTGATTAAACCTCTTTGGAAAACTTGTACGATTGCACCTATAATCAAAAGATGAAATATTTGACCTTACTAATTGACGAACTTCAATCCGAACAATTGGTTTGGATGAATAATACCCTAATTGATTACCAGTTTTAGGGGTTGATAAATGGAGGCGATTTAATGGCGAACGATAAACAGGTCAATGACTCAAAGAACTTAATCCTAAAAGTTGATGACCACAAATCAATTTACTGATAAAATCACAAACCATTTAATTGCGAAAACTGTTGAATGCATGAACAAACATAAAAGGTTAATCAATCGAATGATTAATCAATTCTAGTTCCAAATAAAGATTCAAATACAAAAAGTCTTGCTTACAAACACAACCCTACGCTCCGAACATGGTCACGAGTCGATTAGCCTCTCATAAACATCTTCAATATCTCTCTTGATTCTTCAATGGATGATGGCATGGATGATTATGATGATTAGGATGTGTTAGGATGGTGGAAAGAGGCCCCAAAATTGTCCAAGTATGTTAGGGTATGAAGCCTAGGCGGCCTAGGGTTGAACCGGGCTTAAAATAGTCAACAAAAACCTAAAAATCGTGTTTTATCGCCCAGTCCATCGTAGCCTACAGTCTCCCCACTGTAAGCTACGGTGGTACCGTAGCCTACGGTCATCTGACACTGCTATACGGTGACTGCCCCCTCGCACTGTTTTTCCCATAACTTCTTCGCTATAGCTTCGTTTTACGCACCATTTTCGCCCACGTCTTCGTCTTCAAATTCTGTATCCTTCCATGCAATAAAATCTTCATTTACATTCAATCTCATATGTTCCAATTTAGCTCCTTTAAGCTCCTCTCACCTGTAATCATAAAGCTACTTAAAGTAATCGAGTTTCTGACATATAAAAACACAAAAGACATGCCATGACTCATTTAACACACGATATTTCACCCATACACCAAAAGTGAGAGAGAAAGTGGTCTGTAATAGTCGTATCTTTTGTATTTGATTGATTACATTAATGAAGATAAGATTAATGTTTCCTGTGTTCTTCCATCCTTGTTGATTTCCGCACTTCAAGGCTCAATCGATAACATTCAGATTCATACGTACGTCATAGATAACCATCAACGTCTTTTCAAGTGGTATTAGAGCTTTAGGCTTGTTATTCGCTTGGAAAACCCAAGAATTCTAGTCTTTTCTCAGTATCTTCATTTTTCACCGTTAAAATCTCTTCAAATTTTCACCAATCATTCGTTATACATCCGTGACAAACCATACCAAATTTCATTTCAATTCATCATCAAATTCATCTCTAAAATGTCAAAATCAGTTCTTGATCTTTCTGAGCGTATATGTTTGTTGGCGCATATGTCTATGGTGCATAACATATACGAGGCATAACATATACGCCGTATACGTTATGCGTTGAGACATATACGCTTGTTGAACATATCTGTTGACCCATTCACTTATCCGTTTGACTAAGTCATAAAGATATGCGTTGACCACATATCCGTTTGACCTTTGACATATCCGTCCTAAAACATATCCGGAGTCTTGTTAATCTAATCTTTGACTTGTTATCAAAATCTTTATTTGTTCTAACCTCGATCTTTAATCATGGATAATCTCAGTGCATATGTGTCTCAGCCATCAGCCTTGTTACAGAACATTAACCTGGAGAACGAGATGGGTACTTCTAACAAGCCACCGAAGCTACTTAGGATGGAAGACTATCCATCACGGGCTGACAAATTCTACACCTATGTGCAAGCATTGATTGAATTATGAGTTGTGGACTGCTGTTGAGGAGGAATACATAATTCCCAAGAATAAGAATGGAAGCAATTACAGATTGTCTCAGATTGATGAACGTGATATAGCATCCTTTCTGGAAAAAAAAAGAGAAATGTTGAACTTATTCCAACAAGTAACTACTTATTAAAGGTTAACGGTATAAAAGTTTTGGGCGGAACGGAAAAGAGTGTTACCGAGATAATTGATGATTCTGATATCCCGTGAACCTATACATCGGAGTCAATGTTTGTTTTTTAAATTCTTTTGATATGATTTTTTATTTTAGGGGGGGATATTTTCAATAAAACCAAAAACATTGAAAATTTTGAAAAAGTCAAAAACATTATAAAATCCAAAATGACAAAAACATTAAAAATGTTACTCCTCAAAGAATGAGTTTTTGAAGCAAAAATGGGAAGATGATAGTACATTGATCATCTCGTCCCAAGTCCAGTAAAAAGTAGGCATAAAAGGCTGTGTGCTTAATTGCATCAGTGCATTGGTAGGCCTTTAAACAAACAAGTATGAAAAAGTATGTGATATAAACTAAATACTGCCAAATCTAGCGGGAAACGTCTTAAAACTGATTACTATATGTTTTTAAAGAAAAGTAATGTTTAAAGATTGCTGTGTGTGCATGCTTTCATTTTTCCAAGAAATTCAACTTATTTTCTATTTCATTTTGCAAAGAAATTTAACTTTATTTTTTCTTTATTTTTGTTCAAATATTGG
>NW_027501463.1:0-41084 GCF_021521415.1 Bidens hawaiensis | reverse complement strand
AAAGATATATAGTGCAACAATGTGAGTAGCCGAACATACCAAATTTGCTAGCAAGTTTCCAAAACACCAAGCTCCAGTTTGTCTCTTTCTTAGAGTCTGGCCAAAGGATATGATCATGCGTTAGCATAAAATTGTTGAGAAATATTTTAGGGTAGAAACTAGAAAGAAAATAATTAAAAAAAAAAAAACATGGTGGTTTATATAAAGGAAAATAGCATATGTAATATGTAGCACGCCATTGATACATATTAGTACATCACAAATATAGAGATTTTCTTGTTTTGTTAATTTGGATTAACACCATTTAAGGGCTGCAAAAAGAATTAAGGATTTTAAGTTATTGGTGATGGACCATAATTATAGTTTTTGATAACGATCATGTGACTACATAATATTAAGATATGGTGCAAAATTAGGGGTGACAATTGTGACCCATGGGCTGAATGGGTTGTATCAAAATGTATATGATAGGTCAGAATGGGTCAAACTATAAATAAAACGATTGAAACGGGTCAAAACGGGTTGACATTTCTCGGGTTTTTTTTTATTTTTATGGAATGAGAAAAACGGAAAAACTTTTTTTGTATTTTTAGTTTTTAAGTTTGTGATTTATATTTCGAGTTATAATGTTTTAATTATTTTTTTGAATTTTTTGATAAGGGGTTTTTGAAATCTCAGCCCATTGTGACTCATTTCAAAACCTCTCACCAAAAAATTCAAAACAAATAATTAAAAAATTATAACTCGAAATATAAATAAAAAAACTTAAAAAGTAAAAATACTAAAAAGCTTCATCCGCTTTTCTCGTTCCAGAAAAAAAACCCCGAGAAATATCAACCCGTTTTGACCCGTTTCAATCATTTTCTTTTATTAGTTTGACCAATTCTGACCCATCACATACATTTTGATGCAACTCATTCAACCCGATGGGTCACAATTGTCACACCTATGCAAAATACTTTATGGATATACATAGCACAGAATAACCATCCCGAAATTTTTTTCGATTCTAAAGGGGACAGGCGGATGCTCCTTATGATACCAATACGCAAACTCATCACCATCCCCATCCCCATCCCCATCCCCACTATCATGCTTTCAATCATCTCACGTTGAAGGCATAGTTCTACGTACCTTTGTTAACTTCCTCTACCGGATTCTCGGTATCATTAGTACTTTTATAATACTCGACGGGACATTCCATTTCAATAGAGAGATCTACATTACATTAGAAAGCAAAAGAGTTTATAATATGTACAAACCACATAAAGTAACGCTAGTTCATGAGTTTGTATTTATTTGAATATGCTTGTGTAGGTATGACTATGTATATGTTGTTTAATATAACAAACCACATAAACCAAAACTAAATCAAATCATATGATTACCTAAAAAAATCATATATCCTAATTAGTTAATTCAGAACCTCTCAACGCTTAATAATTTTGTCATATCACATTTCAACTTCATGATGAAATTTGAATTGAAGATAAAGTAAATACTAACTACGTTAACGGGATATAACTTACATTTAATTTAATTAGCATCACTTACCAAAAAGACCGATTCACATTTTATTAATATACCATTGTATTTAAATAATAAAAATAAAAGAAAATAATATGACTAGTTATAATTATTTCTAGCACTTTTCGCATTAAAAAAATTTCTTGCGTATATATATATACACATAAGGTGTTAAATCTTGTACAATTGTTCAAACAATTTTTAACATGAAAATGTAAGACGTATTAGAGTACTTATTCTTAACGCTAAAGTAATTATGATTACACTATAATTTTATACTGAAATAATAATACTTACTCTAGTTGATTTCATTGTATATAATAACTATTATTGTATAACAAAATGAACTAGAGTAATTATTATTAGTCTTGTTCAAAACTATAGCTTAATAATAAGTTTCTCACATTAAATCTGTTTCTATTTTATCCAGACGCTATTACGTAAATATAACTAACAATGAAGAGTGAACACTTAGACTAACTACAACATGGTTTTCCAAGATCAAAACATTACAAGATGATACAGGAGGTGGTTTAAAACTTAATTAGTGGATGCTTACAGGAGTAGATCATGCGCTGCCAGAAGTTCAAATGGGCACCGCTAACAAACGCAGAATGCCTGTAAGTTAGGGTTTCCAAGGGTGTAAGCTCATTGTAGCACAGCTCTGGAAAACTTTTAAGCAAAGATAGACATATATCTACAAAATTTAGTTGAAGATACAGTAAAGTTGCACAATACACTGTAAAATAAATGGGTATCACTAACGATTAAATATGTCAAAAGTTCATCAGCCATACTCTGTTAGATATCAGGTGCGGTACCCGTACATCTGATTTCAGATTGATTACTGATGTAATTATGGACAAACACTTTTTAGCGATAGAACTACTAACTGGTTTTCCTTTTAGTTTGGACGGATCCGCCGTAATTACCAACGGATTTGTTTTGTCTAGGTGACTAGGACACACAATTTTGTATTAAAGATACTTGCTTCTGGACATGGGGATTCAAGTGTAAAAAAAAGTAAGCTAAAACTCAAGGCTCTCAAGCACAATATCAAAGAGAAACCTGATTTTTAGGATTAATTTCATTGAAATTTTAGATTTGGACCGGAAGATTAAAGAATGGAAATCTGACCAAAATGTCCATTTGACCTACACAATCCTAAAAATGTCAATTCAAAATCTCACTGGTCCATTATGTTCGGTCCAAAACCAACATGGCCGCCTATTTATTCTACACCAATAACAAAGCCCCACGTGTATAAAACATGTCAAATTTGTTTCTCGTCGCCCTCTTTCTGAGTCTCTGACCGCTCAACAAAAATGTTCCTCACGCCGCCTGGTTATTTCAAAACTAGACGTCGGGTGAATTTTTATAGGTGCCGCATGGTTTTCTGCGGGCGGAAAATTTATATATATATATATGTGTGTGTGTGTATTATGTAATTAATGCGGAAAAATTTCGAATATCGGTCAAGCACCGATATTTGAGATGTCGGTTATCACGGTGGGTTATCGGGAATATCATGTAGAATTTATATACATGGCAACTTAACACTAACAATTCAATATAATGTCCTACGACTAACATATTAAGCTTTTCTAACTTGCAACACACTAACAATTGTAGCAAGTAGGAACTTATTAAGACTTGAAAGCTAACATTAAAACTAAGAATTGAGAATCAAGCTAGACTTAAAAAATTGATATCAGAATATCAATGGTAGAATTTATATACATCGATTACATATCGGTCAAATATCTATCAATATCGCCAATAATATCGAGACCGATATTATGATCGAAATTTTCTACCGATATTTACCATGGAGACCGATAACTGATATATCATTGGTGATATATCGACTGCATAGTATATAAAGTGTTGTGATACTAGGCTTGTATGAAAATATAATTCAAAAAGGATTTGAATTTGAAAACATAAGGCGGCGCCTAGACTAATCTAGTAGTCGTCTGGATTTGAAAATCTAGAGCCGCTGAAATAATGCACTCGGCGCCATATTTTGAAATAACTAGGCGGTGCCAACATTTTTGTCGAGCGGTCAAAAAAAGGCGGCCGACTGGAAACAAACAGATTTTAAGGAGCGTGGTGCCCAATTTTTGGTGTAAAATAAGTAGGCGGCCCAAATGATTTTAGACTGGACATAATGGAGCCGATGGCATTTCAATGGACATTTTGGGAATTGTACATGTTTGTCAAATAGATATTTTGATCATTTTCTCTTAAAGAACTAGTATATTGGGAAGGATTTTAGTTCATTCAAACTCACCCCATCTATACTATCTAATAAACAAAACTTTATTATTGTCACATGTCATCACCATATTAATTCTTACAAAATTTTCCTTCCCCTCTCTCATATTAAATACATTTATCTTTATTATTAATATTTTTTTTATTTTAAATTTTCTTTCTTCTCTCTCATATTAAATACATTTATTTTTTTCTTTTTAATCATTCAAACTCTTAAAAGACAAATTAACTATTAAAGTATTCTCGGTGTTTATATTAATTCAAACGACTGGTTTTTTAACCGGTTAAAGAATCAAACATGGTTCAAGTCAAAATAATTTATTATTAGAATGGGTTTCGATCCACGGGTTGGTTTAAAAAAGTAGCCATTTACAACATATTTTTAATTTGTTATTTAATCAACCCATCATTTATGTTAAGTTCATCATCTTAAAAATCCACAAAAATATTAACACTATACTACATGTTTTGGTTTTTCATGCGTTAAAGACTAAATCTTACCTTTGGAATACAAATGTTAAAGGTTAACACACTGTTAATAAGATGATGAATTGACTTTGTATATTCTTATATTCTTCATATGATATCTATCAGACATAAAATGATACGTTACAAGAAAGTATTAGTTTCTTGACTTTTTAAATGATCTCAAAATATAAGGTTGTTAAGTCATAGGTTAGTTCTAAAAGCTGATGTTGAATTGATGCTGATTAAAATATTAACTAGAAAATTAGTCTATGCAATGAAATTAAGCTACATGTGAAAATACAATATGATAATTGTGCTATAGAAGCCGAAATCATATCCGGAAATAATATTGGAACTCATAATTTTATTTATTTTTTTTAAATCCTACACCTTAGATAAAAGTACTAATGTTAAAGAATGGAATTTTCACTTAATTTTTGTTTGGAATGAAGATTAACAAAAGCGAAGGTCAATCATTGTAGATTGTTGGTTTGTTTTTTAGGCAATTTATTTTAACTCATGACCAGTTATTTGTTGCATTATCTAGAGTTAAAATCAGAAACAATGTGAAACTACTAAGTTTTGAAAAAACAAGTAAATTTACAAATAAAACTTCACATATTGTGTATCAAGAAATATTTAGAGATTTATAACTTTTCTATTTCCATATTGTATAGTGTGTAATTTATTATACCATATAATATATCTTTATATATGTTAAACAAATTTTTTTGTATGTCACATTATGTTATTGTTTAAATAAATTTATTTATTCTAACCCGTGTATTACACGGGTAGCTAACCTAGTTTCATATATATATATATATATATATATATATATATATATATATGCATGATTGTGTACTTTTTAGAAATTGTATACAATTTTTTTTTGTGTTATCATATTCTAATGTGTTAGAATTCTAAGCAAATAAAGAAAAAATTACAAAAAGAGTTCGGTTTTAGAATCTGCTTTAGGCGATCGAGCTTACCTGCCTCCGAACACTAGTGTGATCACAAGGCACGCCTATGTCATACAAGTAAATCCAATATCATCTTTAGTTAATTTCGGAACTCACCATAGAATCCGCCTGATATGAGTGCATGCACAAGTCTTAACCTTTTCAATTCGTCAAGAACCTCTTTAATATTAGTGACTTGTAACAAGTAGTCAACAGAATCTTTTTCACCAGCATATGCAGCATGGTGAATAGGCAGTTGATTATACATGTCACAAATGTGAGGAAGGTTAGGATTCTTCTTCACCATTTCATGCATTGCCTCAACATCCCCGACAGCAGCGGCTCCAAAAATTGCCGTCCTGCCAAAGCTATTTTGCATAGCCAAATCTGGTGGTGACATCAAGCTTATAAGCTTCTTAATTAAGTTAAAGTTTGTTTTCTTGTGAGATGCAACTATCAATGGTGTTTCAGAGGCTCCTGTGATGACCGCCCTCACGACGGTCGGGTCTTCATCCAATATTTTTTGTAAAGTGTTCATATCGCCTCCAACAACAGCCTTGTATAGTTCCAAATATTGTGTAAAGTTCTTCCTTTTAGCTGATTCGTTTGCAACTGTGTATATATATATAACTCTTGTGGTTAACTAAAGAGTTCAAGGTTTTCGTATATTAATAAACTATAAATCTATGATTCACCTCTTTAAATACTTAAGTGTAACCAAATTATATGATAAAAAAGTAATGATAATACGTCAATAAGTATCTTACTCCTTTCGTCCCATTATAAGTGTCATAGTTTGACTTTTCAAGTATTTCTTTTACAAACTTGACCGTAAATATTTTTTTTCGTGTCATATAATACTTGATAAAAATTATATCAATGTAAAATACATTTAAAACCCAATCCATTCATATATTTTACATCAAGTATTATATAACACAAACAAAAATATTGTCGGTCAAAGTTAAATAAGAAAGACTTGAAAAATCAAATTATGACACTTATAATGGGACGAAGGGAGTAATATACTAGACATATAATAATGACTAGCAAATTAACAAAGCTAAAGATAAATGATAAATCAAATAATAATAACTACGATTGATAGTAAACACGGCTAAAAGTTTAACTGTGCTTAAGCCAGTGATGACAAAGGTCAAACCACTTGGCGTAGTTGTGCTTTGGATACTTGATAGTACCATGGACGGACCTAGCTTATTAGCACATGTGTTACTTGACGTACACCGGTAAGAGCATTCTTAACCTATTACTTAAAAATATGTGAGAAAGATTTGTAAATTATATGGTATGATTATAAGTAGTTGTGAGTAATTGAGAGATAAAATGTTATAAAAGAAAATTATATTTGGGGTTTCACTGTTCACACCGTATGATATTTTAATATTCTTTGAAAGTGGTTGTGAGTGAAAGAGAAAGAAATGATAATGATAAAAGTATAAAAGTATATTTCAATTGAAAATGAGAGAAAAATAGTATATGGATACATGATAGGGAACTGAATCTGAATGCTCTAAACAGATAATTTTTGTATGTAACTTTTACGACCAAAAATCGAGTGACACCTATATCTAAAGTACTGTAACAACTAAGAAGAGTGAAGAATTTGTTACCGCGATCAACATGAGTCATCGCAGGAGGTCGTTGAACCTTTTGGAGGATAAAAGTCCATAAATCAGCTGAAGTCTTTCCAGAAAACGAACTAGATAGTTCTTTCCATAAGTCCTCTTGAATTGTTGAAATGATCGAATGTTGTACGTAGTCATCTATTTCCTTCCATTCCTTATAATCTGGGTTATCGATATGTTCGTCATCAGTCTTCTCTGGTGGAGGCTGGATGTCGCCGTTGATGAAAGCAATGAGACAGTTGCCCTCGAGATAGTTGTGCATGAGTATTTTCCAGTAGTTGACACTAGCGATTGAGTTTGGGGAAGCTACGTGAAGATCATTATCCATGTAAATTGGTTGTGGGTATTTACTGGAAGATTGTGATGATGCCATTGTTGATATTGTTTCTAGGTTAGAATGGTTTGTTACTTTGCTTGGTTCAAGCATATATATTAGTGTGGTATCATGCATAGTCCTTTCCTTTTATTATTATTATTATTATAAGAAAATTCCGAAAATAAGCGTTTATGAAAACAAATTTCAAGTTTTAGGTGTCATTTGCAAGAAATTCCAGAAATATGTATTATAAACTAGTCGTGACCACGAGTAATTTATAATACTCGTTTATAATACTTATTTATGGAATTTCTTGCAAATGACACCTAAAACTTGAAATTTGTTTTGATTTCTTATTTTCGAAATTTTCCATTATTATTATTATTTTGTGAATTAAAGAAAGGCATCTTTCTCTTTTATTCAGACATCAGTGATGTGGATAGTTGTAGCATCTAGACAACGAGTGGGAATGTGTATTAGGAGTGGATGGGTTAAATAGGATCCATTAATAGGATACAAAACAAAATTTTAAATACATAACTGTGAGAAGTGAGAACTACGACAACCATAGAAACACTTGTTCATAGCACATGGATTCAGAATGTAGTGAAAAAAAAATACGCATCTATGCACCCATGACCCATAATCAATCGGTTTTGTGTTTTGACGTTTGCTCTCTCACAAGTGTACTGAAGAAACACTAAATGACCCCGACAGATTAAGGATAATCTTAGGGTTAATTAGATGTTTCCCTCGAGGGTTAGGTCCGGCAAAGATGGTTATTCTTCTCAACCTGCAAAACAGACACCGTAAGCTCGTCACTGAGAAGGGGGGGGGGGGTTCCTCCTTGTGACCACCATCCGGCGTGAGAATCAGACTAGGTTGCTCTGAATATAAGTGTATATAGAGAGAAATAGCTAGAGAGAGGATGATGATACCGTTCCAAGGTGTTGGAGTATTTATAGCCGAAGGTAGGTTTCCAAGCAGGTACGACCAGCTGTATATAATATTCCTTTTCCACCAACTATGGGCTACGTTCGTGCCACGATGGGAGTTGGTGGGTAGGCAGCGGCTGATAGTGACATTTTGTACTGGAGTGGGCTCCTCCTCGTACTATTGTCGGTGAGCTGTCACCTTGTGATTGGTTCATGGGTTGCTTTTGTCAGATCTTGTCTATTTGTCCATACCTTGGTAGGTATAGTACAAAAGATCTTCTAGAAGCGTACGGACTGGCTCTTTTGGGCGAGAATATTCCCGCCCTGCTCATTCCTTCTTCAGGTGACATTGCTGAAGTATAAGAGTTAGTGCTTTATGCGTGTAGCCTTACTGTTAGTGCGGGTAGCCTTCCTTCTTGGTTTGTACCCACAGCTGCGGGGACAGACAGGGTATTGTACTAAGGGAGGCTTTCCTGCGGGAACAGCTGGCTTACTGCGTGTAAGGTCTTCATCTCTCTGAGCATGGTGGATCCTGCGGATCCAGTTGGTCTTTGCGCAGACGTACCTCTTTAAGGTGAGTCTTGTGGGTCCAACTGGGCTTTGCGAGAACCTACCTCTTCATGTACTGATAGGTTTGAAATCCTTGCAAATAATTATAAGGTATGGTGGAATTATGGTGTTAAAATATTGTTGTTTAAAAAGGATATATAAGTTCCTATGCAATTCAAAAGTTTAGGTAATTGTATTATATAAAATTCAGTACAATCACCTATCTAGTTCATCGGTTTAACTGCTTTGAGTCGCCTTTGATCCATAATCTGACGCAAATAAAGACGGTTCAAAAATACTCAACCAATAGATGGTTACGTGCGCGCTGTAGCCAGCAGGTCATATCCAGTTCTGACAATAGTGGTTAAAAGCTACAACTATATATTTTCTTTATAAAAGTTGTCAATAATGAAATATAAATGCAGACAAATTAAAGGGGAAAAGGAAGGATGATAGAAAAGGAGTGTGTGTAAACAAAAGAAGTATAAATTTAAGTCGTATCAACGTACTTTTTTCTTGATTATTTGGATTTGGGACCCAAAGATAGATCATTTCATTAGCTTCATAATAAAAAATCAATCCACTGAAAAGCAACACATAATCAGCAATAGGTGTAAACAAATTTAAGTGGGTTGAAATATATAGTTAGAACGTTAAGCACGCTTTGTAGATTTTATTTTGAATCGTCTACTAATTATATATCCCTTTAAAAATTAAAATACAATAATTTTACGATACTTTAAATTTAATTGGATAAATCAAAAGAAACCAAGAACGAGTATGAAAGGTTTGTTCATAAAGCATACTAGAAACAAGATTAAGACCGTCCTTTTATAGGTAGAGAACAGAAGCAATGAAACATTGCAACTCTTCATGAAAAAAATAACTCTTTGGCGGTTATAAATATCGACAGTTGGACACTTATATTTGTAGGATGCCCATTGCTCCAAGTTATCATTGCTAATTACGTAGTCACGTATGCACCGGTACAACTAATAGTCAAGTTGTTACTAACGATTGGTTTCCGTTGGTGATATGTTCCAACTACCTAGCCATCATTTTCATGCAACTTTTCACCAATCATACAAATCCAAAATAACTTCAAGTGCACTATTAACAAGGGAAATTTATAATGCTAACCATGTAGTTTAATCTAGCTTGTTGTCAGTCTACATGTCACTTTATAGTAAATCATTTGGATGTTTGACAGTTTAACAATAGTTTCATGAACCAAAAAAAAGGGATTTTGAGGGATGGCGAATCGCTACCCGTAGGCTTAACATGTCGTTACTTAACAATGAATAAATCAATATGGGAACGACACCTGGCAAATGATGGTGCGGTGATGTTGATGCAAGTCAAGTGACTCATCATCGTAGCGATCTGCTAGCGGCGCCACAAATGGTTTGTTATGCGTAGATATTTTCTCACACACCTAGAGGCTAGCACATGTCCAATGACTAAGTATATGTGATTTGGTGGCGGAGCGCCAACAGAAGGCATAATGGTCCGCTAGGGGTCCTGAGAACATCTTAAAAATCGCGAGCTAGTCTGAGAAGTTAGAATTCTCATTCTATTTTTCGATGTTCTCTCTCAAACTTGTATCTAGTACCCGAGCATCTAGCCGACTATCAAGTGTTGCTTTGCTAGAAGCTCAAGCCCCGACATTTCAATCAGAGTGAAGGTTTTGCTCGATTATCTAAAGCCGTAAACCTACTGATTAGCTATCGGTAAGCTTTTATAAGGTAAAGGCTATTGCTTAATGGACTTTTTTTCTTATCTAGAATAAGACCTTAGACTGGATTATAGTCAACCATTTGATAGTGTAAACTATATGTATTAGTTTTCAAGTAAAGCTTTTGATAAATGAACGCTTCTTTACGATGAAGAATTGACCTTTTTAATAGAATATGGCTAGTCACACAGGGGGTATGAAAGTCCATTTGTTATGATGTACAACGTATCAGAAAAGTAATGTTTTGTTGAAAATGATTTTAAACTATAAAACGTGTTTAAAATTTTAAAACCGGTTTTGAAACTATAAAAACGGGGTTATAAACTTATAATTATTTTATTTAATTATAACTTACTTAAATATCGATACACGTTAGAAGGTGTGGAGTGCACGTATGTTCGAGACTAACCATAAGAACCCTAGGAGTTCAAGAGGGGGCATCCCTGGTGAACGATAAGCGAAAAATCAATTACCATAGTAAAATGGTTCCGAATATGGCTTCAAATCAGCATGGCTGGTAGTGATTGTTTACATCCCATAAAACGAAATTCTTTTGTCTATTTCGATACACGCCTTGCATACACAACAATACATACTCGTTCTAGGCTATTTGAATTATCCAATCAAGATTTTGAAAATATTATCGAAATACTTCAATCGAAAGGTGCTTTACACGATTCAAGAGGATCCTAAGAACCCATATATATACGTACTAGGAAACCAATACATACTAAGATTTTGAAAACAATTAGTTGTAGCTCACTGGGTAGAACATTTAAGGATGCATTATTGACAACACAATATGTTTAAAATTAGTATGTTATATGATATATATTGGGTCATTTTTTACAAATTTTATGATTGATTTAGTATAATATTACACAACAGATTTGAAATTAAGAAACAATTTCATGTATAAACTTATAAATTACTTTCAATCGACAGTTCCCCCAATCACCCATCCTTTTTCAGACCATATGATCGGTTATAAATCAACGGCTGAGATCATCTCAAATCTTCTCCAGTTTTGCACCCTTGATCACCGGATTCGCCTTAGTGATCGCCTCCTTCCCCATAGTCTTGTAATCGAAGGTGCAACCATGCTTCTCTGGGTACCTGTTGTTATTAGAGAGACCCAATTCCCGCCGTTATTAATTATATATTTTAAAAAGTCATAGTCAAAGTGTTTTTAGAGCATGTTTGAGATTGAGTTTAAAAAATGCTTATTGGCTTTTTTCAAAAAACCATTTTAAAAAGCCAGGATATTAGGCTTTTAAAAACTGTTTTTTAGCACCTTTAAAAAGTTAAAATAAATTTTTTTTTTATGATTGCCAAACATATTTTAACTTATTGGCTTTTTAAAAACATCATTAAGCCAATAAGCCAATTATTCATTATATATTATATTAGTCATGTATACAAAATGTGGTTGATCATTCTCTTATATTATACCTGTGGGTCCCGCAAAATGTGGTCCCGCACCGGCATGTGAAGCCCGTGAGGCCCACGCGCCGCTTGCACGACGCGCACCTATTCCGTGCCTGCGATTTTACAACCACCTCCGGCACGGTATCAACCACCGACGAATCGATTAAAAGGGAAGCGGTTATTGTAGCGGCCGAGGACGATGACATGTCCGGTTGGTGTTCCGGCTGAGATAGGCTCTTCTCGACAGCGATTTTGGCCATTATTTCGTCTCGTGAGCGATCGATTCAGGTTAAAATCAATCGCTCAATGATCAAAACCTATATACAATGTAATTCAAGAACAACTAATTATCCAAACTAATATGAAAAATGGATATGATGATATATTATTATTATTATTAACTTACGTTAAGTTGCAATCAGGAGAATATTAATAAGGGATTGAGGGAAGGTGGTGAAGGAGGGAGAATTGGTACGGAAATATAGAAAGTTGTAGGAATGAAGGTAAGGAAAGAAAAGAAGGTGTTTGTTGAATTAATGTCTAAAAAAGGAATAAATGGTTGTGAGGGTATTAGGATACGTGGTTATAGGAACACTCCAAATTTTCACTTTTTTAATTGTCAATTCGTGACGTAACCTAAGTTATTGTTATTAACTGAATTTGTCTAAAAAAAGGTTTTTAATAAAAAGGTAAGAGAGTATGAGCAAATGGGATGAATTCTAGTCCTACTCTAATAAAGAATTGAGGATGCATCGTATGGGCCTAAACTAACTTCTAAAATTTTACAATGAAACATATGCAACATAGCGGTCCAACATCTAGAAGGGCCGACCTGACTATTCTGAAGGTCTAAATCGAAATAAAACTTTGAGACCCTTTTACGAATTTTATTATAAAAAAAATACATGACAAAGAGAACGACACCCTTAGGTCATGCCATTTTACGAAAATATAACGTTTTGTTGTAATATGCCATAATAATAAAGAAACATACCATCGATTAGATAAAATTCATAAACCATAAACAAGAATATATGCATATTATACAAATATATATCATTGAGTAGTTATAAGTCCTGTCCCACCAACTTATAAGAAGTAAAATTGGGCCTAAGTTAATATGTCAACGTACAATAGACTTTGGTAAGTGATAAAGCAAGGGCCGGAGTTGGCTTACCCTGGATTTGACACTGTATATGGGGTTCGGTTGGCGTCTACGACACGGTTTTAGTGAATGCTTGAATATCTTCTTTCTAACAATGATATGTATACAAAAAAATGTGGCATTAATAAGTGAATTGGGTTAATATGACTGATAAGAAACCAATAAAGGTCTAAAAATCTGAACAAGTTCATTAAACATTAAAACAATCTAATAATATATAGTGGCTCTGGGCCTAACAATGAAATATTGTACTTGTAAATGATCTAATTATAATGTGTTTCATTGAGCCATTATAGAGGGGGTACTGGTCTTGAGCACTCAGAATCTCGAAGACAACACTAAATTATGTGATAAGCATCGACATTAATGATGCCTAAACGAGCGGTTGAGGTTGAACGCTTAAACTATAACAAACTCACTAAATATAGAGGATTAGGTCCTTTGGTGAAGATGCATGTGTATTGTAAGCTCAACCTGACCTTTTTGTGTACAAATTGTGTATTGATTTCATTGAGCACGGTCCATATGTGATAAGTGGCGGTTGAAGCATAAAGTTTATGGCCATGTAATTTATTTGGTATTTATAGCTATCTCTACTATCACTTGGGACATTTACAATGGATCATGACAAAATGAAAAGAAAAAAGCACATCTCTGTCGTATAAGCCATGAGATTATTTCTACTATCATGTTTAACGATTTTACCTGCCCAATAAACTGTCATTTACTCAGTACAAAGCATATTGAGCCAACATCACAAATATACATTTATTAAAAAAGTTTTAACATGTGCATTTCTTCAACAACAATATCGTTGCAATATTAATTCATAAGATTTAATATATAGTAATAATAATAATAAGTTTTTGAACTAAAATTTCATAAAAAGACTAACGAGAAACTATCAAAAACCCCAAACGCAAACAACCAACGAAATCATAAGGCAGAAAGAAAAACATATCAAACAAACAATTAAAAAACCATAATAATGATAATAAGATATATTGGTTTTTATTAGTCCCAACTATCTCATTTTGGTCGCTGTCGTTCCCAACTTTTAACGTATTTGTTCCCAACGGTCCGTGACTAACGCAATTCAAATACCATTAGTTGCAGGTCGCCGGAAAAATGTTTTTGGTTGGAAAAGTCACATTTTTTTTCCTGAAAACACCACCCCAACACCGCCACCACCACGAATTAACCCACCACCAACCAACCACCACCACCACTTGAGCATCACCAACTGTTTCCGACGATGGTTATAGGGTTCCGGCGACCTCAATAATTGAGACTTTTATTAGAAAAAAGATTCCTAAAGGTCCGATACAAAGTTACAAAAATGTTTGCGACAAAAATGTTGAGTTTTTCCGAAAAAATGTGAGTTTTTCGGTAAAAAACATTTTTCGGCGGCCTGCAACTAACGGTGTTAGTCGCGGACCGTAGGGACAAATACTTTAAAAGTTATGACCATCAGCAGCCAGTTTATTAGTTGTGACAGACAAACAAAAAAACGATGGTTGAGATTAATAAAAATATATAATAATAATAATAATAACAACACATGCGACCGAACAGACACTCCTTTCTTCGTCAAACCCTATCTATCACCTATCATCTGATGAAACCAATCAAACCTAGGGTTTCCAACAACCCTAGATCACCATTCTATTAATCACTTCCTCAACACTCAATCAATCAATCAATCAATCACCATGGCGGACTCAGTCGAACCTGCTCCTCCTGATTCATGGGAGGTGGCCGACTTAGACGCCACTATGAGCCGCTTAATGCTCTCTTCTAAGCCAGACCATAACTCCGATTCCACTACTAAAACAACAACAACAGCCGCCACTGATAATAATAATAATAATAATAATAATAATAATAATAATTCATCGTCGGACGGTGTGGTGGATAGTTTGGTGAATTCTGTTGATCAGTTTCTTCGTGAAGCTTTACAAAACCCTAGGGAGCGCCTTTCAGGTGTGTATATTTTGGTATTTGTGTCAGAAATAGATGTATTGCAGCTAGGGTTTTTTTGAATTGTGTATGTGTTGCATCTTTGAGTAGATTATTAGGATTTGGATTGATTGATTCATCTGTTTAGTGGCTTACTTTTTTGTTGGGGTTGTGGAGGTCTGTTTTCGGGTTCAGGCTCGGTTTTATGAAGACAAGAGATTGATTGTTGGACTTGTTCTTGTTTTCTAAGTTAGAAACTTAAAACTATCTCTGTATATTGTAATCTTTGTACTCATAATAATACCTCATCACGAGTGTTGAGAGGCAATAATAATAAGTTACTGGTTGCAGGCTTGCAGCCCATGAGCATAGGCCAGCTTAGGCTGAACCGCGTAAATCTTTGTGTCTTGTGTTTGTTTATTTTCTGTGGTTTGATTGTGTCACTGTGTGTGTGTTTGCTATAATCGAGATACTTATACTTTTTGAAGAGTGACTTTTTGAAGAGTGGCAAATAAAGATACATAACTATGCGACTATAGTTTGCTATTACTTGGAGTCTGTTAGGATTTTTTTATGGTGACCAACAGCAAGGCTTATGATTTTGACTGTGTTAATTAAATGGCCCAGTTGTTTTTATATCGCATGACACATAACTGAAGTTGAATTCTGTATTCATTGTCAATAAATGCAACTTGTGACATATCTACATGCTATAGCAGTATGGTGTAACCACTAATGATTTGCTATATTATTTGTTATATCGTTTCAGTTCTACGCATGGAGCAGGATGTGGAGAAGTTCTTAAATGATCCTTTGCAACAACAGATGGAATTTCAGCAGTTGCCCACATCATACCTGCGGTTAGCAGCACACCGTGTGGCTCAACATTATTCACTCCACTCTATGGTTTTATTAGACAATACTCTTCCGGATGGTTTCGGATCTCGAATCATCATCAGCAAAACGTCTGAATCTCGGCCTCCTTTAATTCGTTTAGCAGACATTCCATCCAACATACCAACAGAAGACAACCTTAATAACAACGTTGGTAAAGTTGCAATCAAACAAAGGCTCAAACGATCACAGGTCAACAGTGGACTAAACTCAAACTCTTTGAAAAACAACAGTTTGAAGAGTGTAGAAGAGAGAAAAGAAGAGTATAACCGAGCACGCGCAAGAATATTTAGCTCTAGTTCCAGTTCTAGTGAAACAAGGGTGCAGGAAGTTTTACAGCATGATAATACTCCAGTAACAACTTCAAAAGCAGAAGTACCTGTTTCTGATGTCAGCACTTCAGTTGATTCCTCTGCAGGAAGCAGTAGACCGGGTAGAACTAGGACAGAAAAAGAGCCTGTTGTTAGCTCAAGGAGTAATAGTAGAGTGGCTATCTTTCGTGATCGTGAAGTTGAGCAGAAGGATCCGGACTATGACAGAAACTATGACAGGTAAGCTAGCTGACTAGAAGTATGGGTGTGCATTGGTTGTTTTGTGCAAAAAACTGAACCATGAACCTAAAATTTGGTTTTTGATTTTTGAAAACTGTTGGTTTTTACAGTGGTTTTGTTCAGTTTAAGCTCCTTTTGTTTTACCATTTGGGCTATAATGGCTCAATAATGAATTTAGGCTTGAAACATTGGGCCTATTTTTTTTTCTTATTTAAAGATCAATTAGTTATTATACATTTGTAGCATTTGCACTGAAAATCTGAGTTGCATTATTTATTAGTTTATTTATAAATTACTTAAAAGTTGTTTTTTTTTTCAGTTTTATCCTTCGGGCTTGAAAAAGGCTGGGCTAAAAAATCGCCAAAATAATGAATTTATGGTTGAAACTTTTGGCTTAAACATATTTGCTAGTTAAAAGTTTAATTTGATTATCACACATTTGGACTTAAAGTTTTAAGTTTCATAATCAATTAACTGTTTAAAATCGGTTTTTCGGTTCAGTTCGTTTTCTTTTTGTTTAAAAAAAAACATAAAACAAAACCTCTAGTTTTTTGTTGGGTACAGTTATTATAGTCTGGTTACATTGGTTATTCCAGTTACAGTTCGGTAATTTCGGTTTCATGCACACCCCTAACTTGGAGTCGCATTACTTTTTTTTTCCTTCCATTCGTAGTCATTTCAGTTTCTTGATATATGCTATCACACATTCACTCTGCTGAATTAGGAGCAATAATATGATGTTTATTTTTCAGATATGCTCAAAGATTTGATCCAGGGTTTGGGTTTAATGGAGGCCCATATCCCATACAGCCGATGTTCACACCAGTCTTGAACTACAATACTGAATTTCCTCATCTTGGTGCAGTCCATAGGTCTCCTATCTCTACTGACCACCAACCACGTGCACTCATTCAACATATACCTGGTCCATGGGTTCCACCATCTTCACCTGCAGGAATAGGCTACAGGCCTCCAGATGCAATGGTGGCTCCATTTAGTCCTAACCATATGGCCCCACACTCAGCCGCCACGCTTTATATGCAGTATACATGTCAGCGACCCGGGATGACATTCATTCATCCTTATGAACAGGTTCATCAACATTATGCACAGGTAAGAAACAATCATATGTAACAATATACAGTTGTATAGTACATTGATTGTTATCTGAATGATATTTTTTGATGACGTGCCATTGCAGTTTCAACAACAGCCATCTGATGCAAGTTTTGGATTAGCCCGGCCCCGGTGAGGGGCTTGGGCCATGCCTGCACCTAGCCAAAGCTATGGAACTGACGTGCTTTATCTGAGCTGGCAGAGGTGCAGGCATAACTTACTGAGATTGGCTGAGATGAACCTTTGAGTATTATCTTGGATTTGACTTTTTGGTTCATTTCATCAATCTTGGTTCTGAGAGCTTTATAATTATTCGGTGAAGCTCATTGGTCTCAACATTTATGTGAGTAGATCCGCTGATGATAAGAAAGTTTGATAAAAAAAGGAAAGACTATTGGAGCTGCAACTGTGTGCTTCATTCTCAAGTGAATGTACTTGTTAGCATTCCTTCGTTTTTTTCTTGCATAAAAGTTCTATAATTTGCTTACTTGCTACTTTAAGGAAAAAGATGGAGTCTGTTGGCTGATTTTTTTCTTGAAAATGATTTTACATAGATGTCTTTGGGAGTTCACTGGTTTGAGAACTGTTAGCTATTTTCTACTAAATGTGGGGTTAAATTTGGAAGAGGAGTACATTTTGAAACGACTCAATTGATTTTTAAGAGGCTAATTGTAATTGTTTTTTACACATATGAAGTTGGCTACATTCTGGTTTTAAGTCTGAGGGTTGGTTTAGAATTTTATTAGTTGAATTTACATGTTTCTAGCTGTTAGGAATTAGATTTACTAGGATTAATTTATTAAGTGTTTTGAGTCATGCATTTTAGGTTTGAGTCAAGTATAAATAGTTGGTGGGGTTTATTGTTTTTGGTGTGGTTTACAGTTTACACTTTACATTTATTAATAAGTAAATAGTTGTGGGAGAGTCTACCCACAAAAATCTGATTGTTCTTGTGTTTTTCTGATCTAGTTTCTAACAAAGATACTGAAATTAACATTCCTTTTCTATTTAGCTGACGTTTTCAAGCACTAAATGGTTGATATGTTTTAAGGCGACTGGTTAATGAGTCAAATGTATTTAAGGTAGCAAATTTAGGCACTAGCAGTTAGTTTAACTTTATGTTATATAGATACGGATTTGAGTCATTATTTGTTTCCTTACTGTTAGGAGTTTATCTTTGGACAGTTTGCTTAGTCTCCAAGATATGCATTAGTATAAACATAGATGTCAGGGTATTGTATATAGTGTGGTTTTTCACAAGAGAGTTGTCTGAGTTTCCACAAAATATATGTGTTGATTATGTGTGATATACAATTTTGAGCCAAAAATAAATAAAGGGTTGCAGCTACCACGTATAATGTTATTGCTTGACATAGTGTAGTAAATGTTTTTGTTTTCTCTGTTGTTTACAGCTCCACAAAGCATAATGGGAAAAGTACACTTGTTCGGGTTATGTCTACTTTTGGCTGATTTATTCTTGCAAAGAAAGCTCCGACCATTTTACTTTTTCCCAAGTGAACAGAAGAAGAAAATGGTGTAAAATACCTGATCGTGGATCTGGAAGTTTGAAACTTGTATGCAGTGCTAGTCACTGCTTATGGGCTGGTAGCAGAACTACAAGCTCTGTTATGGACAATGGCCCACGGACCATGCTCACAAAGGCGTGGGCTATGTTTTGGTTTAAAGTTGGTTGTTGATAAAGTCAAAACTGAACCAGATGGTAAGTATTGTTCACCTGCAGATTCATTACTTTCGTTATTGTACCCTTTTCTTTTGATTACCATGGGAATGCACCGCTAATCAACGGGATATGCGATTTGGTAAATCGCAGCTTGTGCTGGGCTGGTGCTTTGGCATGAAAACAAGTGGAAGTAAGATTCGAACTTGAGATCTTTGCTAGAGAGGGGAATCATGTACTTATCATTGCACCGCTTCAAAAGGCCATCTGCAACTTGGGAAGACTGATATCAACTCATCTAGTCGCTTTGTAAGTTGCTAATGGCTGTTATTCTGTATTTGTTTTTTCTAGAAAAACCTAGGTTTGGTGCTGCTGTAGCAATCGTTTTTTTCTTCTCGTAATTAAATAAATGTAGAACTCATCTCGTCTGTTTGATGATACTCTGGAAAGATCGTTTGTTTAACATTTCAGTTTGCAATGTCTTTGCACCATGATCAAAGTTAACATTTCTAGTTTAAACTTCTTGATTAGTTAGCCAGGCATATTTTTTGATGGAATGCTTTCTAATACCAGTTATAGTTATTTGATTGATCAAATGAATTCTTAGCGACAATATCCGCAATGGATTGTGCATAAAATACATGATCAGATGAGGTTGTCACTTGCCAGTACAATGTGTACATTTTTCTTGTCATTAAACAAATTTCGAATATTTCAGAAGATTAACGTTTCATGACAAAACTATTTTATTTTTCTATTAGAAACTGAAATTTGACTAAAATAACTAGTTCAAATCTACAAATCTAGTGTGATATGGGGTTTGATTTAGAGCTAACTTCTCTTGATATTCAAATTTGGTTTAATATTGAATTAGTTTTATTTTCTTCTAATCAATTCCGATAAGATTCACTGATTGAGTTGCTTTTAGCCTTTAAGTCTTCATCAAATCACTTTTCAGTTTTCATACCTATGTGGTAATTTAGAAGGTCTCAATTTCCCAAACATAAAAAAATACCAGAGGATGGAAGATTGCACCATTGACTAACCCAAACGACCGTCGTCGTGAAAGCATGTTCCATCGTTTCTGGGACTTCCTTTGCAAAAAGAATACCATTTTTCTCCGCGTAAGATGTTTCTTCTTTGCAATCCATCCATTATAGAAATACGCCTAAAATCCCTCCTCCAAACAAAGATGTAGACTTTTACGGGAACCCATTTGTTCTGCTGAATACCGCCATCCCCTTGGTTAGCAATGCTACAAGACTTTACAGTGAATTAGTTATAACCGGATAAAGTAGACCACAAAGATCTGCACTTTGCCACATAAGTATTTTTCTCATGCATTTTTATGTTGTTAAATTTGTGTGACGGTGGTGGTGGTGGTGCAACTTGCCACATAAGTGCGCCACGTATATGCTACATAAGAAAGTTTTTGACACGTAAGCATGTCACGTTTATCAAAAGGTAACGACGCCATGATTTTGTTAGTCAGGGTTTATTAGTAGAAAGAATGATAAAATGTGGGATTATCACTAGTCATTTCATTAGTTGGGACATGCATGTCAACAACCAAAAAGTGATAATTTCAAAGTTCACGGCACTCACAGTTTGTTACTGTTATAGTGCTCCCATTTTTAATGCGTGGGTTACAAGTAGTTAATGCGGGATGATGGGCCACGTACTTTTACACGTGCCATGTCTATGTCGTTTCATCCTGCTAATGCACTCCATCTAATGATTGCATTTTGGCATTTGGGTGCTGCCTTTTCCTTTCCAGCGGTCGCCGACATGACATCGTCCTCTTTGTTTTCCATCGGTTGTCACCACCATCGTCGATTGTTGTCAGGCTCTATTTACGAACCCTAGGCGGCGGTTGTGTCCTGATGTCAATGCTCCGGTGTGGGGTCGTCTATTGTTAACGGGGGCGGTAGTGTGGTGGTGGAATTTTCCGACTGCTTGCAATTATCATTTATCTTTAATTTATTGCTTGATTGTACTCAAATTAGTGGTTCATTGTTTGTGATTTTGTTAATATCGGATTCAGGGACGAAAGTTAGTTAGGGGCGGAGATGGCCCCCGGTTTTTTGTGTAGTAGTGTAAATTTACCCGTTTTCGTTCGGAATCTTTTATACATAGTGTAAATTTAGCCGTTTTCGGCCGACCCCTTCGTTTGTGAAATTTTGTATACATTTTGAGTCTGCTCCAGGTGTCTTAGTCCAAGCTTCGCCACTGATGAGATTATTTTTCTTTAATATTTATTAATATGAGTATTATTAATAATGACAATCTGCCTATTCAATTAATTGACTCCACCAAGTGATATGTACTAAGGGTGGCAAACCCAACTCAAATGGATTGTTTTGGGTCAAGATAGATAAACTTTAAAAGTAAAATGGGTTAGAATGGATCATAAAAATTCTTTAAGTGGGTCAGGATGGGTTGGAAATATACAAGTGAGTTTCATTTATAGGTTAAAATGGGTCAAAACAAAATATCCAAGTTATCCAAAATTTATCTAATTCAAAATACCCAAACTATCACGTGCGAAACAAAACTCATCCGAAACCCAAAAAACGATCAAAACGAAACAAAAACCCCGAACCGACTAAAACGAAACAAAAAGGAAACTGAACTGAAATAGATAAACGACCAAATCAAAACAAAAAAAAATGGGAATGAAACCGAAAAACTAACCAAAACGAAACAAGAAAAGCGAAATGCAACCGAAAAGCTAACCAAAACTAAACAAAAACACCGAATCAACCAAACCGAAACAAAACTGAATCGAAATAGAAAAACGACCAAAACGAAACAAAAAAACCGATATGAAACCGAAAAGTAATGCAACTGAAATGCGGACCAAAACAAAACAAAAACACCGAGACGACCAAAACGAACAAAAACACCGAATCGACCGAAACAAAACAAAAAAACCAAAACGAAACTGAACCGAAATAGAAAAACGACCAAAACGAAACAAAAAAAACGAAGTGCAACTGAAACCTGACCAAAACGAAACAAAAACACTGAACCGACCAAAGCGAAAAAAAAAACCGAACGAAACTGAACCGAAATAGAAAAACGACCGAAACGAAACAAAAACACCGAATCGACCGAAACAAAACAAAAAAACCAATGCGAAACTGAACCGAAATAGAAAAACGACCAAAAAGAAACAAAAAAAAGCGAAATGCAACTGAAACCTGACCAAAACAAAACAAAAACACTGAACCGACCAAAGCGAAACAAAAAAACCGAACGAAACTGAACCGAAATAGAAAAACAACCGAAACGAAACAAAAACACTGAACCGACCAAAGCGAAACAAAAAAAACTGAACGAAACTAAACCGAAATAGAAAAACGACCGAAACGAAGCAAAAAAAAACCAAATTGAAACTGAAAAACTGACCAAAAGGAAACATAAAAAAACTAAATGCAATTTTAAAACTGAACCAAAACGAATCAAAAACACCGAACCGACCAAACGAAACAAAAAAACTGAAACGAAACTGAACCGAAATAGAAAAACAACCAAAACGATACAAAATACCTGATATGAAACCGAAAAACTGACCAAAACGAAACAAAAAAAAAGCGAAATACAACCAAAACGAAACAAAAAAACTGAAACGTAGCCGACCAAAATAAAACAAATGAATCGAAACGATACAAAAAAACGAAATGAAACCGAAAAAACTGACTAAAACAAAACAACACTGAAACCGAAAAACCGAGAAATCGAAACCGAAATCATTGAAACCGAGCAGATACCGAACCGACCGAAATGAAAAAAAAAAAAAAAAACCAAACCTAAAAAAAATCCCGAAAAACCTGAACCGGTTCAAAACGGTTTTTCTTTATTTTTTTTATGAACGAGGATGATTGGGGAAACATTTTAGTTATTTTACATTTTGCGTTTTTTATTTATATTTTGAATTATTATTTTTTTAATACTTTTTTGAATATTTTTTTGAGGGGTTTTTAAAACCCTTTGTATGCCAACCTTCACTTGAGTCAAGAAGGGTTAGTTTTATCCATCTTGACCCATATCTATCATAACCTTCTATTTTAAAAACCCGTTCTGACCCATCATTCAAATCCAATCCAAGCCACTCCCATTGCCACCTTTGATATGTACAAAATGACAGAAACCAAGTTGTTGCATGTAAGAATAAAAGAACTTGATTGACATAAGTAAATATAATTATTTTATTCATATAACTAACTAGATATGCTAGGGAAAAGACAAGGAAATTTCATAGCCTCCAATCATGAAAGTATTTGCAGGACTAAAATCTTTATTTGAGCCGTCACCTTTGACCACTTGTGACCATAAATACTAAGCATGCATGTGGAACAATAGAGAACAAGAACACAAAGTAACACATATTCTCTTTCAAGGCCCTTCTTCTTCTTCTTCTTCCTTGATCGAGCTTTTGTTCTTGTATTCACTATCAAATTTCAAAAATATGGGAGCAGGTGGCCGGATGTCTGATTCATCTGATCAGGTGAATGATATCCTCAAACGTGTCCCGGTTGACCCGCCATTCTCGTTGAGTGATCTGAAAAAAGTAATCCCGGCCCATTGCTTTGAGCGATCGCTCATCCGTTCATCATACTATGTTGTTCACGATCTTATTGTTACCTACGTCTTTTACTTCCTTGCAAAGACTTACATTCCCCTTCTCCTTTAGCTTACTTATCATGGCCCGTTTACTGGTTTTGCCAAGCTAGCATCTTGACTGGCTTGTGGGTGATTGGTCACGAATGTGGTCACCACGCCTTTAGTGAATACCAATGGGTCGATGACATCGTTGGATTCATCCTCCATTCTGCTCTCTTTACCCCTTATTTCTCTTGGAAGTACAGCCATCGAAGTCACCATGCCAACACAAACTCACTTGATAATGATGAAGTTTACATCCCTAAACGTAAATCCAATGTCATGATTTATTCTAAAGTTCTTAACAACCCACCTGGCCGAGTCTTCACTTTGGTATTCAGGTTGACCCTTGGGTTTCCTTTGTATCTCTTGACTAATGTTTCTGGGAAGAAATACCAAAGATTTGCCAACCACTTTGATCCATTAAGTCCCATTTTCACCGAGCGTGAAAGAATTCAGGTTTTGCTCTCGGATCTTGGTATTCTTGCAGTACTTTATGCTCTTCGGTTGCTCGTAGCAGTGAAAGGATTCACTTGGGTGGCATGCATGTATCTCGTTCCTGTGTTAGGTGTGCATGCTTTCTTCGTTTTGATCACTTATTTGCACCACACCCATATATCCTTGCCGCATTATGACTCCACCGAGTGGAACTGGATCAAAGGAGCGTTATCGACAATCGATAGAGATTTTGGATTTCTAAATAAGGTATTCCATGACGTTACGCACACTCATGTATTGCATCATCTCATCTCATATATTCCACATTATCATGCAAAAGAAGCTAGGGACGCGATCAAACCAGTTTTGGGTGATTACTATAAGATCGATAGGACTCCAATCTTCAAAGCTATGTGGAGAGAGGCTAAGGAATGCATGTACATCGAGCCTGATCAAGATAGCAAGCGCAACGGTGTATTCTGGTATCATAAGTTGTGATAACCCTCACAAAGCATAATTATTCCTTTGTTGTACGTTCACGTTTTTTTGTTTGTCTAAAATTAAAAACTTGCATATCTATGAGCAATGTTTCCCCAATTTACTTGAACTATACGAAATGTGTATTGTAAGTCTTTATGCAAATTTATTTTTCAAAATCGAATTTATAAGAAAAACAACTTATCGCTTATGCATCGAAAATTAGCATGGCTAAATAGTTCCTTTACATATATATCATAGAATTCAGTTTTACTTACTGGTTTTTGCTTTCTTGTTGTTTGAACCGTCATATTTATAACCATGTTGCGTTCAATTTTAAAATTTTACATTAGTTTGTTCACTTATAACACGTATAGGGAAACCATTTTTATCCTTTTCTTAGAAACACCTTATTATAATTACTTAATTAGAGCATTTGATTTAGTTAATCCAGAAAGTAGAGTTTTATTAATATTTCTTTAGAAAATCTGTACTAGAAAATCTAACGTTTATAATTTGAGTTTAGAGTTTCAAACCTTATCTTTATACCAAACCAAATTTTTTTGAAGAACATGAACAGTGGCTCACCTGCTTATCACTAGTTGAAATTATTTAAAATCAATATACATTTTTAGTTTTTTTTATATATACATGTTATTTTTCATTTGAAATCCTTATTTACTTCGTTCTTTTTAACAAATCGTAAACATATATTTCTCATTAAACACAAAACGATTACAATAAAGTGATAGACAAATGGGCATAAAAAGAAGTCGAACCGTTGTTTATTTGTTACTTTACACCGGATTTGAGGTTCATTGTAGATTTGTAGGGGATCTAATTGGGCTCACTTCATGGTCCAGCCCAAAATCTTGAGCACCCTTTTATCTCGGCCATTAAGTTTATGTCTTTGATAATTTGAAGAAAACACCATGTTGACACTTAGACACAATATTCTCAAGCCCTATTGATTCTCATTGATCAAATGCCATGACTGGTTTCTTAAGTGAAATGATGCTCACCTTAAAAGTATGAAAAAAAAAAACACTCGTTAACTTGTATCATATGCATGATGTTTGGTAATCGACACGAATCTAGTTACTCCCTAGCATCCATTTCTCATTTTCGAGTGATGAAATAATTGGTCACATCAAAATCTAGTATATGCAATGATGAATTCTATACACCTTAGGTAAAGCAAGTTCCAAAAGATGCTACTTAGGTTGCTTTTCTTGCATCACCGATCATAACAAACACGAAAAGTTCAAACCTTTTCCGTTAAATACAAAACTAGAGGGGTTGTGCCGGATCATTAACTTAGTGGCCAGCCAATTTTTCCAATGATATCCTAAATGTTGCTTTCTTTAAAGCACCGAAAGTCGTTAGCTTGTATAATGTGCATGATCTTTGGTAATTAACACGGGTCTTGTTAATCCCTTAACATTCATTTCTCCTTTTTAAGTCATGAGTATGTTACATTGAAGAAGCTACAATGCATTAGATAACTTGTCGAATAATAATCCAATATATGCATTATTGAATTTTACTAAACAAAGAACATGCCATCTTAAGAACTGAATGCACTAAAAGATGCCGCTTAGATTTGCTTTTATTGCATCACTGGTCATAATAAGCACGAAACGTTCAACTCTTAGTCGCTTACCCTTTATGAAACCAAAGGATTTGCGAGGTTATTAACCTCAAGCCGACCAAAACGTCCAATTAACAAATATATTGAATGTCATTGTTTCTTGTACTTAACATCCTAAATGATTATTTCTTTAAAAGCACCAAAAAGTTATTATGTATGTTCGACACGAATCTTGTTACTCCCTTGACATTCAATTCTCGTTTTCAGATCATGAATCTATTACATTGAAGAAACTGCAATGCATGAATCAATCACATAATAATCTAGTGTATGCAATAATGACTTTTACCGAACAAAGAACAAAAGAGTGTCGCTTTGATTAGTTTTTTTTCTTTCCTTTTTTACTTTTTTACCTTTTTGCGTCACTAATCATAACAAACACGCAAAGTTCTCTTACTCTTCACGGAACTAGAGAGGGTCCTCAGGGCCAAGACCTCTCTAATCAGTTAATTTTTCCAGTTAATATAAGAATCTAACATAGTTGCTATCTTGTAGTTTTAACATTCTAAATGATGCACCAAAAGGTCACTAACTTGTATTATGGGAATGTTTATTGACATGAATTTTTAGTCCCCTAGTATTCATTACTCGTTTTTAAGTCATGATTATATTACGTTAAAGAGACTACGTATGATCTAGTATATGCAATTAAGAGTTTTTTCGAACAAAGAACGTGGCATCTTCGGAAACACATGATCCAAAATAAAGCTTCTTAGATTTGCTTTTCTTCCATCATCGATCGTAACAAACACGCAAAGTTCACATGAAAATTATGACAGGTATATTCTAACAAGCTACCCGATATCTGCAGGTATGCCCGATATTCAACGGGTAATTACCTGATAAAACTAATATGTATTAGGTCGAGTATGGGACACGGTTTTACCATCACGTAGAGAATGGAATTACCAATACTTGTCCCATACTCGTCCAATTGTCATCCCTAGGTTTGCGTAGCATTGACGCTATGAAATGCCAAAATTTCAATTTATAAGTGTGTCCAACTCATGCCTCCTTATTGTTTAAAATCCTAAATTGCCCCTAATAAATTAGTTACAACAATCATACGGTTAAAAAGATTTGATTCCGTCACTGTCTAAAATCCAGATATAACTACATAAACTAATGTTTAGGCTTGAGATTGATCGGGCTCAAACTCATTTGAACTCAACGCAATTTGAACTTTTAGCGAGTCACGCTCATTACTTCATAAGCAGCTTTGTCCGTTTACACCCGTAATCATAATACCTTTCCGCATATAGACTTGCTTGGTGTTTCAAGTTTCATGTGACCCTATTTTCATCCTTTTATTTTCTCCCTTAACTAATCACTTTATGATGTCTATATAAACCACCAATTTCCACAATGAACACACCACACCATCACCGAAAGCTCACAAACATGAGTAACCGCAGAGCTAACAAGCACTCAGCTCTTCCAAGCAGGGACGAAATTGTGGAGATGGAAAATCGCAACTTAGACTTGTATCTCCAGAACTGCCGTATAATTCAGGAAAACGAGAGGCTAAGGAGGATTGCTCAAGAGTTCGAGGAGAAGCAGGCTCGGGCCAATGAGTCCAAACAGAAAGTTGTTGCTCCAGAATGTGTTAAGGAACCCGAGCCGGGACTTGACCTCCAGCTCTACCTTGGTCCCAGTTCCCAGAATGAAGCGAATTCCAGCAAGGCCGACGCAAAGAAAAAACACTAGATGTGTTTCGTCTAATAAGTTATCAAGTTTTCTATCGTCGTAAAATAAGACACCCGTGTTTTCTTTATAATAATGTCGTTTGCTCAAATATTGTAATTTGCATGGATTTTAAGAAGTGGCTGATATTTTAGTTTTTAAAGTTAAGTTGCAGTAACATCTAATGAATGTGGTAAATGGGCTCAGGTAATGGCCTAGCGCGCCAAAAAGGTTCACGTTGAAACAAAACAAGTCGTTTTTTTTATATCAGAATCAAACGAGGTTATACCAAGGCTATGAATTTTAGCAACTTAAAAAAAAATTAAAATCTAAATATATGCTCGTTATGTCAAAAATGTCACCCAAAGTGATTTGATAAAATCTGGAAACTAAAATATGTTGTCAAAAGCTGGTGATTCAGTTTTGAAAAGGATATAGAGTAAATAGTTCAAGGGTGAGTTTGTCAATATAAATTAATTGAAGGGTTGATATAACACTTTCATAACAAATTTAGTTATTTGCACTCTTTCAAGGTACATAATAATCACACGATTAATTAATCTATTTTTTCCATTTTTATTTAAAATACGAAACCACCGAACATAAACGAAACAAAAAACCAATACCAAACCGATTAAAACTAAAACCGGACACAAACGAAACTAGAAAACTGAAAAACCGACCAAAACGAAATATGAAACCAAAATCGATCAAAAAGAAACAAAAGAAACCGAAACCCAACCCGTCCCGTGCGAAAACTCGTGTCGGCTCGAAACATGATCCAAGCCAAAACTTGAACCAAATCCGTTCCAATCCATATAATGTATGACCCAAATCAACCCATATAATTTTTCAAAGTAATCTATTTAAAATGCTTTGGGTGAAGATTGCCACATATAAATTATAATGAACAGCTCGTTAGACTACTTTGATTTTTATACTTTGACCACCATAGTTTTTATTATTTGAATCTTTGGCAATTGTAGTTTGGTTACTAAAATTGACTAGCTTATTTATCAACCGTCACCATCACCAAATAATAAAGGTTCTTAGATTAAGAAGGTACTCCAACCTAGACTGGTACCCACATTTTCAATCCTACTTAGTTGTTCATCCTGGTCACAACGTTCATACAACTATTGCAAATAAAAGAAGCTACGCGATATTTGGACACCAGACGACATACTGAACATCATGCATCACCTATATAGGTCTATACGGGTTGTACAATAAGAAGGGGCAACTTTTGTCATACGTCGCCAACAAATTTATTTTCTAACTAACTTTTGTTTAAAAAATTTATAAAACCCTTTTTTTAATTAATAAAATCTTTTAATAATTAAACACAAAATTTAAGAAATCCCATATAGTTATAAAAAAAAACGCATACTTCATAAATGAAAATACATATATTTAAAACTACAAATTTTGGCTTTAACTAATTAAACAATCTATGAACAATACGAGCGTTTAGAAATACCAGCCTTTTAAAGGCTGGTACGTAGTACGCACTCTTGTTTGGAGTACGTGCCAACTTTTAACATAAGCCCAATGGAGGCCCGTTCCCCTGGAATGTAAAAACTCGGCCCAGCCGACTTCTGAACGCAAAGAGATCACACAGAGAAACCAACCGCAAAACAACCAGTCCGCGGGAGACACGGAGTCCACCACAACCACCACCGGCAGCCACCGAATTTTCCGGCCGATCTTCACCGCCATTTTCACAGCCTCAGGTATCACTTCCCTAACTCAATTGTACATTTATTCCCCCAAATTTAGCTCAATTTAGCTCCAGCAAAACCTAGGGCGCATAATCATCAATTTCATTTCTGTTTTTTATAGATTCAGATACAAAATGCAGTTAGTTTCCGTTAGGTTTTGCACACGTGGCTGTAATTAGTATGCTGTTGTTGCTTCTTCATGTATGAAATGATTCAACTAGAGCGTTGACTTTTTGACCGGAATTCATGATACTTGGCTAATTTGTTCAGAATATACAGTCGGATGACGCGAGTACTTCAGCTACAAAATGTAGTTAGTTTCTGTTATGTTTTGAGCATGTGGCTGTAATTAGTATGGTGTTGTAGCTTCTTCATGTATGAAATGATTCAATTAGAGAGTTGACTTTTTGACCGGAATTCATGATACTTATTAAATTTGTTCAGAATATACAGTCGGATGGCGCGAGTACTTCAATTACAAAATGTAGTTAGTTTCTGTTATGTTTTGAACATGTGGCTGTAATTAGTATGCTGTTATAAGTTATTCGTATATGAGCCTACTTCAATTACAATATGTAGTTAGTTTCTGTTATGCTTTGAACACGTGGCTGTAATTAGTATGCTGTTATAAGTTCATAGTATATGATCAAGTAGATGGTTGACTTTTTGACCGGAATTTATGAATTTATTTGAATGTGACTCGTAATTCATTCAGAATAAACGGTTTACGGTCGGATGACGCGAGTACGGGCAGTGTTTTAAGTTATGGCTAGTTCTTCTGAGCCACCTTATTTAAATGGAAAGAGGGGGCCCAATCTCGATAGGTCAGAGAGAACGTTCAGTTCGGGGTTTGTCGTCACACGAAGTGGAGCTAGCGCATTAGTAGCAGCATCGGGTAGTTTACCGACATTGTCTCAGTGTTTGTCGTTTGAGCAGATTCAGATTGGTGACTTGGGAACTGATAGGTCGGTGGAGTTAAAAAGGGTCATGGGGATTATTGTTGGAAGCACATCTGAAGAGATTTCTTCGGGGGCTGCTGCTGCGGAAGATCTAAAGCATTTGAGATCGAGTGTTGTGGATACGTGTAACACAGCTAGGTATGCTTTGTTACTTTTACAAATAGAAGGCTGAATTGGTACGTTGCAAATATGTCCATAGGTTTAAATGTTTATTTTTTCATGGTGCAACTTTTTAACAGGGGTAGAGTAAGCAAATTGGATGAGCACTTGAATAAGTTAGATAAATATTGTGAAGGTGTACTCTCGAAGAAAACACAGAGGAATGAATTTATGGCTAATGATAAATCAAATGCTTTAAACTTGAAGGTTGTAAATCAAAGAGTGGAAGATCGTCCTAAGAGTGTTCTTTTGAACAAGCGTGTTCGTACTTCTGTTGCAGAAATAAGGGTTTGCTTCTAACATGATTTTGTAACTTTTTTTTTGTTTATAAAACTACAAAAGCACTTATCTAACATGATTTTGTAACATGCTTCTAACACTTATGTAGCACTTATGCACACTTAGAATTTAAAAGACTACAAACCTCTTTATGTATTTTATATCCAAATCTGTATTAGGCGGAATGCCGGAGTAATGGTTTAAGAAGGCAGCCTGTGGTGATGACTAAAGATCTAGATTTACTCAAGGAAAATGATGGAGAATCTGATAATTTAGAAGAAAAGATTCCTAAGTTTCCTGCTGGTGGTGAAGGGTGGGATAAGAAGATGAAAAGAAAACGTTCAGTAGGCACGATTTCTACAAGATCTATGGATAGTAATGGAGAGAAAAGAACCGCTCAAAAGAAGGCTGCCAATGAACCTGTGTTGCAATTAAATGACACACATTCTTACAGGTAACTTATCTGTTAATCAGGCAACAATATGTGGTTACATTATACAATGGGTTCATAATGAGTAGTTAGGTTACATTGCAGATTAGGGGCTTCTAATGGTACTGGTACCACTCACAAGATGGATAACAAGTTAGAAGGGCCTTCTTTGCCTGATAGTTCTGGTACCTGCGTGTCCCCCAGAAATGAACTCGAGGGGCCCACCAGTAGTGGGTCAAATAAGGAAAAGATTATTACAAAAGGAAACAATAAGTATGTGCTTACTTGTAATACATGCGTTACGTAATCAATTAATCATGCATTTCATTTCTCTGTCTACATTATATTCTATTTTCAGGTTAAATACTTGTGATGATGATACCATTCCGAATGGGAATTTAGTGACAAAAAGCAAGGCTTCAAGAATCACGCGTAGCGGTGCCATGGTGGCAGCCAGCTCATCACCAAGTACACCTTGTTTAACCGGAACTTCAGAAAGCTGGGAGAACGTGCCTGGTGGAGCTATGAATCATGAACAGGCTACGCCCTCGGGCCCGCCTTCTCCTGGTATGGCCCAGTGGGCTGGACAGAGACCACCAAAGATGTCTCGAACTAGGAGACCAAATCTGGTGCCACCTGTCTCAAGTAAAGAAGAAAAGCCGTTATCATCTGACAGCTGTTCACTCTCTGATGTTACTGTTAGTGTCAAATTAGCCTCTGATGGGACCAATGACCCTCTTATTTCTGAAAAGTTAAAACCTAAACAAGAGCCGGTTCAGTCCCCACATCGGTTGAATGAAAGTGAAGAATCTGTTGGTGGTCAAAGTCATGGTCAAAATGTTGGACCTTCTTTAGCAGTTGAAATGAAGGTCAAATCTATTATTATAGAAGAAAATGGTAAGGATGTGAAGAGACCCTTAACTGCAAGGACTAGCTCTACAATAACCGGGGTCAAGTTGGATAACACACCCCTAGTTAACCCAATTAGACGTAATAAGACTGGTTGTGAGAAGAACGGAAGGTGTGATTTTGTTTATTTGAAAATACATATAGGTTTTTAGTTGATTTTTTTTCATTTTACTCACGAAATGATGATTTTTTTGCCAGTAAGTCAGGGCGTCCTTTGAAAAAGCTTTCAGACCGCAAGGGTGTTTCAAGTCTTGGCCATAAGCAAAATGGTGGTTCTGATTGTACAGGTATAAATGTTCTCAAATATTGGAAAATAATATTTTCCATAAAATGTGAATATTTTTTTATATTTGTTATTATTGTTATTATTTTAATTGTTTTAATTATTATTATTATTATTATTATTATTATTATTATTATTATTTTGCAGGGAAATCTGATGACCGTGAAGAACTAATGGCAGCTGTAAATCATGCTCGTAATGCTAGCTGTAAGACATAATTAGTTTTTTTTTTCTTTTCATTTTAGGTGCAAAATATTGTTGCATTTTAGTCCCCTTTACATTGTATTTTGAACGCTTTGTAGATCAAGCATGTTCTAGCAATTTCTGGAAAAGAATGGAACCGATATTTGCTCCTGTGAGCTCAAAAGACAAAGTCTACTTATCCACACAGGTGGGAACTCTTTTAACAATGTGTTAAAATTATTTTGCATGTAAATGGTCTCATTTTAGATACACTTAATATCCGTACTTTATTTTTAACTTTTAAATCACTTTTGATGTTTTTGAAGCAGCTAAAGGAGCCTGATATTCAGGAAAAATTTTCTCAGTTTCATGGTTGTGCAAACAATGTTATGGTACTTCTTTAAATCCAGATGTCTTCTTGATGTTTAGGGGCATTTTGGGCATCTGATGATATTGTTATTTTTTTGCTCTCATAGATGAACTTCACGCATGAAGTCTCTATATACAATACAAATTGTTCTGGAGAAAGAAACATGCATGTGAAACATCAAGGAAGTGAGTCTTTTTCTGGAAGACTCGATTCAGATAAAACACCTAAAGAATTCATTCCATTATTCCAGAGAGTATTATCAGCACTCATTATAGAAGACACCATTAATGAACTTGAAGAAGAAAATACCCAAATTATACCACTTCAAGATGCCTTTTGTGATTCAACTTATGATAGATTTCACCTTGATGATTTCAGTGAACCTAGAAAGAAGGCTAGGAGGGAAGTTGAACATGATACCATGTTTCAAAGTTTTCATTCAGTGAAGATGTCTTTGTCTAGCAATGGATATACCAACTCTTTTAGAAGCACTGCTACTAATGATTCTCCGTGTGATGATGTCAACCGATCACAAGTGATACAAATGGGAGGTTTCGGCATTCCTTCATTTGATAATCAGTATGGTCAAATGTGTCTAGATGACAAAGTTCTTTTAGAGCTTCACAGCATTGGTCTATTTCCTGAGTTAGTGGTATGCTCAAGCTCATATTCTTTAGTATATAATTACAGTGGAGCTCAAAAAAGTAATTAGTTTCAAGTAAGGCTGTAAAAGAGCCGCTCGTGAGCTGCTTGAGATCGATTCGCCAAAAACTCGAATCTAGCCCAGCTTATACGAGCTCGAGATTGAAAAACTAATCATGAGTCGAGCTCGGGCTTTAGAAATAGAACCCTAAATGAGCCGAACTCGAGTCTGAGTTCTCGTAAGTTAAATGAACCGAATTGATCCTAAACAAGCTTGTGTTGGCTCGGTTCGTTTACACCCCTACTTTCAGGTAGATGTGGCAAGTTTAATCAATATACGTTTAAATGGGTTGATTCGGGCTATTTTTTAAGTAAACATGTAAAAGTTAGCTTGGAAGAAATGGGCCAAATGGGTCGAAAGCCACTCAAAAGCGCATTTTAATGTATAGAAGTATAAAAACATCATAAATCATTATATTCCACAAATTGGATCATTAAACATATAACTTTTGTAAATATATTTGACACACTAGTTTATTTTAAGTCAAATAAAGTCGGGCCAACCTGATCTAAGCCACATATAATAAAAACCGACACACCCGTTTTGTGACATCTACTTTTGAACGGGTTTAACTATTGTTCCTTATCTGGATGACAGCCAAAGTTGGATGACAAAGAAGATGAAACAATTAAGCAAGAAATTAAAGAGCTAAAGACTAGACTTCGACAGCAGGTTATATGGCTGCAAGAATTTGCCAATTTGCAATTTAGCATATGTTTTTTTACGAGTCATAAACTTTTCATATACTCAATATTTTCATTTGTTATATAGAATTATAAAAAGAAGGCATATTTGGAGCAGATATGTAAGAGTATAGGTAGCAGCTTTGTAGCACGGTAAGAACTTTATACATGGATATCTTTTGGTGAACTTAAACCACTTTCGTTATTTGTATTCTAATTCACATCATCTGATTATGCAGGGATCTTGAACAGCTTGCATTTGATAAATTGGTGGAGATAGCTTACAGAAAATTTCTGGTAAGTTCTAACCCTTTGTTTGCAATTTGAATCCAAAATTGATAATATAATTATCTAAAGTTTGATTAAGACGAAGATATTATTAAAGTGTTACATAATTGAATGATTTTGTTGCAGGCTACAAGAGGGTCTTCTAGAAGTGGGACTCTAAAGATCCCAAAGCATATTGCAATGGCATTTGGAAGAAGAACACTTGCCAGGTGTCGTAAGTTTGCGAAATCAGGAGTCAGTTGCTTTAACGTGGCCCCACTTCGTGATATCCTTTTTGCCCCACAGGAAGTCGAGTTATTCGATGATGTCAGCACTGCATACCAGGGTGAGAGGAAAATAAAAGTCCACCCTACTGGTCGAACACCGACATCTGGGAGTGGGTGTGGTAACCAATCTGCAAGATCACTACACCCTGTACAGCCTTCACTAAACGGGCCTAATCATAATAGAGATGTCGACCCACTTCATGATTTGGACCAGATTGAAGAATTAGGGGTAGGGGGTCCTCAGGATCTGAGTTCTTTGCTGAATTTTGATGATGAGGAATTGCAAGACGATTTTTCAGCAGGGCTTGAGATACCAATGGATAATCTTACGGAATTGAATATGTTCTGATAGGACTTGATGGTTTTGGTTTTAACTTAAGCAGTGGAAATGTATGTTATTGTGGTTTCCTGTTATATAGGATCATGTAACAAACCCATTATTTGTAATTATAGCCTCCTTTTTGTTTCACTTCCGGTTTACTGTTAGTTTAGAGAATACCAGATATTCTCTTAGTTAATCTTTTCAACTTGTTAAACCAAAATTTGTCTTCTCTGATTAAGCCTTTTAAGGGTCTGATTGGCCATGAACCGAATTTTATCAGGCCAGACAAGTTGTTTTAAAAATGTACCAATTTTGTTGAAGTTAAATCAGGTTTTTGATCAAAATGAACGTCATTTAAGAAAGATAAAAAAGTAGACATGAACTGACCTGTTTTGTGTAATTTAGGTAAACCTATATTGACTCGATGTATAATTTCGGCAGTACACCTGAATCACCCCATTTGAGTTTACCTGAATGAGCTCATGTACAACTATTTTTACCCAAATTAACCCATTTCTTGAACATGCAATAACAATGTGTTGATTAATGTTATTATGTTTTACATCCACATGTAAAATTTTGTGATTTAGCTAAAAAATAAAAAAAGGTCAAACTTACATGACCATTACCAAACACTACACATTTTGACCCGTTATCCAGCTTATCAACCCGTCAACTTTACCACCTCCAGTTTAGAGTCATGGTCGAACTTAGGCGTTTGATGGAAAAAGGGAACATAGTTCTTCAACTGTTTTTATAACAAACAATGGATTAGGCAGATGAAAACCTACTTTGTAAAGATCATCATCAAAGTGACTCTGTTTGAGTGTTTTCTTGTAATTTTCAGTGGCGTTTCTCGGGTGACCCCTTGCAACAGCAATCTATATAATCACACACAGAAATACTCAAGTTAGACAACATTTGAGCATACATATATATAAAGTAAATTTTTAAATACTCTCCATAATAAAAACACCCTAACTTAATCAAGTATGAGTTACACACAAATCCAAATAACAGAATATGTAACACTAGTATAGGAAAGCATTACTTTGGTAGCTAAATCCCTAAAATACCCTTGTATTGGTCGATTAAATAATTTCAACTTTAAGTAACTAACCCGATGTCTTCCTTGAAGTTCAAAAAGCCAAAAATTCCAGTCATTTAGCACAACTCCATCTACTTTGACATATATATCGGTCCAGTCTTTGTGAACAAATTCCACATTATCTAATTTATACCCGACTCCTGTGCCCAAGGCCTTGACAAATGCTTCCTTTAAACACCAATACCTGTTCATTTGACCCGTTAAAGAAAAATATAACCCAAATGGGTCATAAGAACAAGAGGGATTTCCTACCGCATGTGAAATGTAATCAAATTCACCTGAAAAAAGTGTCCAAAACATCGTCATCAGAACCAGCATTAACGATATTTTCCCATTCTGACCTTGAAAAGTATGATGAGAAATTGTGAATGAAGTCTGAAACGGTTTCTTTCCCGGGAATGAAGCAAGAGACAATGTCCAAACCCACGAGGCAAATCGGTTCAGAAGCAATTGCCACATAGTCGCCATGATGTGAAACATTGAAGTTAAAATTTGGGAATTTCACATTCTGATGTCTTTCCTATGCAACCACTTGATCATGAACAGCACTCAGAACTTAAAACAAGATATTTTGATCAAATATTAAGACTTTCATGTATGTTTGTCTGAATAAGTTCATTATAAACTACATTTCATGACTGACTTTATGATAGCGTGGTATTCAGCTAATATATATCGTTAACTTGTATTAAGTATACGCCCATTTATACAAGCATGATATGTTCCTGCAGTTTAAATGTTTAATCATCATCTAACTCTTATATATCAGTGACCACCAAACCAACACACAATAATATCATTGAACAGCGAAACCGTCATTGGTTACTGTTGTGGAGCCGGTTACACGTTCAGTGCTAGGTTAAGCGTGTACCGATAACGCACGTCCAATGCCATGTAATGCGTCACGGCAGTGCAGGTTACGTGTTTGACGCGAAACCCATTCTGACTCGATCGTTTTAGAAGAATATTTGAAATCCATTAAATAAAGGGTTTTGGTCAAATGTTTAAACCAAGCCCTTCTGACCGGTAACCCGTCCGACCCGAACCAAAAAACCCTAAAACTAATCTAACAAAAAAGTCTGAAATTGAAATGAATACCAGGTAAGGTTTGCCTTGAGCGGTGCGATTGATGACGATTTCATCAATAGGAATATTAATAAGTTGATGTACGAGTGCATACTGCAGCAGCCGGCTCACAAGTGCCCTCTTTCTGTCTTCAACTTTCACAAACCTAAATTAATTCATCAATTAATAATCATGCTAGCTGCTAATATTTATTATAACAGTATCACCTGGTGATTGAAGAAGCGTGTTGTTGTTGAGGAAGAAGAGACATGGCCATCGAGAATTCGTGTGGGGATGGGTCCCACTCTGATGCGTTGACTAACCATCTCTTCACACACTCTTCCATTTATTACGATTGATGCCGATATGATTTGGTAGTTGGTACCACTTGTACTGCCCGCCAAATATTGTTGGGTTAGTTTGGTTACTATAAATGCTATTGTGAATCTCTTGTTTGGTTTTAGGGAGTTTTTTGGGATTTCTATTTTTACCTTTTTTATGATTTATCTATTCATAAGGGTATTTTCTATGGTGGGGGGCTTCGAAGCTCCTCCACAGTGTCACGTCAGTGCCAAGTAAGCATCGAGGGCATCAAAGCCCCACCCCAAAGATGCTCCGCTATGGTTTAATGCCACAAGGGCGCCCATTAATATATATTATATGCATATGTGTGTGTGTGTGAGATGAGAGATGGAGAGAGTTGTTGGAGACGGGGGCCCACTTATTTTCTTCTTCTGCGCCGGCCGTTTTAACCATGGGCACCACCGCGCCCCTTGGTGGTGTTGAGCGCCCATCGACGCCCACCTTCTTCCTCCTTAGCGCCCCATAGCGAGGGGTTTACGAGTATTTCCAACATTTATGTGAGGTGAGTTTGTAAATTACAGGGTGGAGTTTTGGGTGATTGTGAATGTAAATTATATGGTGGCAGAGAAAAGGTAGTGATTTTTTAATAAATTATGATAAAACTTTGTTTGTTCATATTTATTTTTTAATATTTATTGAATTGGTTGTGAGTAGAAAAAAGAGAAATTTGTAGTGATAAAGGTATAAAAAAATATTATTTTATTAAAGAGGAGAGAGAAATGTAATGTTTTATAATGTAATTATAGAGATGTTTTATAATGCTAATAATGGGTACGTCGAGTCTCGTGTGAATGGGGGATAGTTGACAATATTGGATCCGTATGATTGAGTCGTGTGCAATGGGGGATTCCTGGATCCGTAAGCCTAAGAAACAACATATGACAATATTGCCTATAACATTTGATCATAGAGTTAGCCATTGAGCAATAGATTTAGAACGTGACAAGAAAGGATTCCACACTAGTCTTTTGTTGGTGATTTTGGAATTGCAACCTTGATTATTCAGAGAGTCGTATAATAACTACAGGAGCAGTTAGATTTGGAAAACTCCCTTATGTAGTTATAATTCAAATGATAATTTTAATTAATATGCCTCGAAATTAAATACTTATGATTATGTGTGACATAATCGTAAATAAATTTTTCTAATGAATTTTTAATGAAACATTATTAACGAAAATAAAATTTTTCCAAGTTAACCTAACAGCTTAACCCCAACCGGGGGGCTTTGCCCCTTTGACCCTGCTAGGGGTTGCCGACCCTTGGACCCTGCAACTGGGGGCGCTGCCCTCGGACCTCCATTTGTTTGGGGCTTCGCCCCTAACATCATAACAAACTAAAACAAGTGTGCACTCCGCACACCCCGAACTTGCTTAATGTTTATTATGATTACATTGATCATTCAGTTAATCCAATTACACTAAAATACTAACATTTGTTGTCGTCCTTGCAATATGTTGTGATTTTAGAGGAGGGAATCCGAGACAAAGATTTTGTTCACCAGATATCATTCCATTCTTTTCCGCCTTCGCGTCAGCATCAAAGGCTTCGAGGCTTAGTAGAGGCTTTGAATCAAAGCCTCTACTAAGCCTCGAAACTCTAAAAAATGGAATAGCCAACGAAATATCAAACCTTTATAGAAATTTTCATAACTTACCATGAACATCGCTTTACCTTCTCATTCGAATCGAATCATATCTTGAAAAATAAATTATAGCCTTGGGTTTTCAAGTAGCAAACTCACACACCCACACACTCATAAATATACATCATTTATTCACAACAGGATTTGAAACCTCACCATTTAGATAGCTAATAGATATGTGGTGTTATAAAAATTTCCAAATTACGGTGTTACAATAAGATTCATCGATAACTACTGTAATAAATATGATAGAATAGTATTATGTAAATCACAACTTTTGCCATAACCTTTGTCTTTCTATACCATTCCACAAGCTATAAAGTTTGGTGCATCTTTCTTCTTGAGTACTCTTATGCAGCTACACACGTAATATATGACCATGACAACAAAGAGGGCACAAACGATTGCATATCCGATCCACTTGAGCTCGGATGGAAAGAATACAATCAGGTAAAGGGAGAGCACCGCAAGAACTGTCGAGAAGTTAGAAGTAAATCTTAAGAGCATGTGACGTATAGGAGAGATCTTTGCATTTCCAAAAGCATCACTTGTGTAAAGTAGGATCCCTGAAGTCATTATCGCAATGGGTAGTGCAATAAGTGACATGATTATAAAGAAACCATGGGTATCAAAAGGAGAGTGGTTTAGGTTTTGAAACTTCATTTGAATGAACCCTATCAATGACACATACATGGCAAAAAAGGTTCCGACATATATGTGCTTGAATATTTTTGAATAATCTTGTAACCTGACAAGAACAAGCAGATAAATAACAGAATACGGAGATTCATAAATAAATTCTTTTATTCATCAAGGAAAATGAAAAAAACGTTACCGCCTATCTATCAATGACATATGCAACCATTTGAAATTTAAGCATTTAATATGAACATGTTTACCAAGCTTTATAACTACTATTAATCGACACTACCCATGTGACATATATAAACAACAATATCACAATTTCATGTTTTTGCCTTGAAATGAATTACTAAATTTGAGCAAGATTTTATTGTAAACAAAGTGAAGCTAAACAGAGCAGTGATTAGTATATGCTAAAAGTAGATGTGACTAGAATATATATTAACCAATGATTGGTAAGGGAAAAGAAATGTACAATTTGTTTTCAATCTATTAAAAAAGAGAGACATAATTATATCTTAATCTTAAAAAGATGACGAAATCAACCAACCAACCTAGTAGTGGTAGCAGCGTTTTGATGTGTACT
>NW_027501462.1:0-15577 GCF_021521415.1 Bidens hawaiensis | reverse complement strand
CAATACCAAATCTGTAATACTACTTCGTCTCTCAACCAAAACGCACAAATAACCAATAAAAATCCTCGTAATCAAATTCCAAATCCAATACACATTATCTCGTAATCAATTAACCTCAATAACCAATCCAATTTGACCAAAAACACACCCCTGTTTCGGACTTAAACCGAATCCAAATCCAAAACACACAAATCCAATCCAAATCTCAATTCCTCTTAACCGAACCTCTACAATACCTTAATCAACACGAATTCAATCTAATTCGTCCATAATTCAACCAAATCAAATACAAATTGATTCAAAACCAAACAAAACCGAAAACTAACAAAAACAAAATAATTAAAACACCAATCAAGTGTAAAACGAGCACCAACAGCTCTGATACCACTTGTTTGATCCCGGAATTACCAATCAATAACAATAACAGATCTCAGATCTGTGAATATCCGATTAGTACTAGATCTAGCTCATAATTAACATCGATTCAGTGTTGTATATATGTATATCTATTATCAATAAGTTATCAGTAATGTTTGTATAATATTAGGTGAAGCTTGAGAGAGAGATTGAACAGCAGTTCGTTAATTAGCTCAAAAATTAAATTAAAAGTGAACAGTAGTTCACTATATATAGAAGGTGATCTGGTTCGCTAACATCCCCTAGCGAACCAGCTTCCCCTTCGTTACATAAATAATCATAGCGAAACACCCCTGATTCGTTAACATCCCCTAACGAATCAGGAGGGAATACATTACTTGGCTAGTTCGCTAACATCCCCTAGCGAACTAGCCTTTAACTTAACGAACTGGCTATTAATTACATTAAATATTACATGATTTAATAAACAAAAATGTTAACGATAAATACAAAGACTCCAGACGCAAAATCGTGCATTAACAATTTCCGCCATGCAATACCTTAAATAGCATTCTCTAACCACTTGAATTTCACTCGTAGCCTTGCAACAATGCTTAGTCCCTTCATACTCGTCAAACATACCTATTTATTTAACCATGCATGTTTTTCCGCATTCATTTTTTGTGAACACCTTACATCTATAATTTCAAATCCTCAATTATTTTAAAACAGCTAATTAACAAGCATTAATCAAGTTAATTTTCTTCAAAAAGGCTTTAAGTCAAATCATATGGTTTATTATTATCATTATCATTATTATTGTTGTTGTTGTTGTTATTACTACTACTACTATTACTATTGTTGTCATTAGTATTATTATTAATATTATCATTACCACTATTATTATTAATATTATTATTATTATTATTATTATTATTATTATTATCCAATGAAATTCTAAAATAAAAGGAAAATATAATATTTTACTTCAAACAAGTCTTAAGCCATTTGATGTTCTTTTTTTTTATCTCAACGAGTCATTTTATCTGGCGACCCTTTATTCTCAAAGACGTCGCCTAGCAGGAAACCTTTTATACAAAACAAAATTCATAAAGTTACAAAATTTAGCGCTAATTATGAATTTTTTTTCATAAAGAATATTATTTTAAAAGGATCACGTTTTTGCAATTGATTTTCACAAACTTAAATGAATCTCAAGTCATTTTTCTCTCCCCCTTCGTCAACGCCAACGAGTTTTAGTTAAGAAATCATGGCACCACCCTCACCATAACATTCATACCTCAAACCCACCTTCGAGAAAGCAAGCATCGCAAGTTTCGTTTTGTTTTTCTTTCTTTCTTCATGTATATATTCTTATATATTATTCTATTTGGACATGATAAAAATAATTTTTGTATCTAATTCTTTCAAGAGTTATTTATGAAGTTTGTAGCTAAGTTAGGACTATTTGTTGATTGTTGAATTATTTTCGTTTGTCATTCATAGTTGCTTTATTGAATCGGTTTACTTTCGTTATTTCAAATTCGCGGTCTATGACCGATTTCCCATAAATGTGATCGTTTAATTGAAATTGGGACGGTGAACATGTTCATCTACATGCTCAATGTTTTATTCGAATCATTTTCTTATTCTTAATCTTAATGTTTCGTCAATTGGAGACCAGTGTTTTACTTTGATCTTGAAGTTACAATTATTTACTTTGTAGATCCGAATGTCGTATTTATTCACATTTTATTGGAAATTTCCATTTGCTAAACGTGTCATTATAAACTCCAAGAACTTAATCTATTTTGATATTTTGATATTAAAGTTTCGATTATCTATTTTAATGCGCTATTGACTTACGTGTTTATATTTGTTAGCTCAATGCTACATTTATTTACGACGTTATTCTCAACCCCATTATTTTCAATTATTTATTGAGATATTCATGACTTTAATGTTTTCATCCATTATTCTTATTATTTTAAGATACTTTGGAATCTCGCTTATTTCATTTAAAACTAAAAAAAAGAATGTTTATTTTGTTTAAACTTCAATGGCTTCATTTAATTATTTTGACATAATATTTCCGCGTTATCCTTGACCTCAAGGGTTCGCTTATATATGTTTGTTAGTTTTAATCCTTATAGTTCAGTGTACTAGATTTCCAAACTTTCATATAAGATTTTATTTTATTTATTAAATCCCACACAATAGGATGGATTGTGTGGATCAATCATACGATAAAGGTAATTACGGGTCGACACGTAATTATCAAAGTCCTCGGATGGAAAACATAATAAGTATGGTTGTGTTAAATAACTTAAAATTTGTAATGATTTTAGAAAAACCGGACAAATGTAGTATGATAAGGGCATGGAGGATACGCAGCTGGTACATCCTATATATAAGTGTCTTTGCCATATTTCACATTTATAGCGTCTTTCGGTCATTCAAAGATTGGTGTTATTCCTTTTACCTAAATATGTATATATAAAAATGTTAAATTTTAACAACTCCATGTATTAGTTGTTTTCTTTTAAAATTTTATTTTTATTTTAATTTCGGGACGAAATTTCTAAAGTTGTGAATACTGTAACATTTGTTACACTTTTCTCATGGAATTGTATGGTTTTTACGTATTTATATCAAACTATGTGAACTCATCGACTATTTAGTTAGTCGACATTATTTTATATATATGCTACAGGTACTGTTAATAGAAGATGATACTCGGAGAAAACTTTAGTACTTAGGATATTTAAATAAATGGACAAGTTGTTACATTGTTTAACTTTTCATGTATTTATTTACTTTTGAACTCGTGTATTTGATGATTGAAATAATTAATGATAATATTGTCACTTAATAGTGTCACATGTGTTTCGAACTCGTGTTTTGAGCAATATGTATGTCACATGTCTTTAGCAGGAGTGTTACAACTGGCCACCTGAGCCAATGACTAACTCGTTTATATGACAAAACTAAAAATATTTATACAATACTTCAAGTTAACCCAAATTGATTATAAGCTTAGATCAATATGATCCCAAATTGAAGGCACATTGCCCTTTGTCAATTAAAATTGGCAGAGGGCTTTGATTAAGCATCAAGAACCGATCGTTAAGCAATAAACAATTACCAGAATCATGTATGGATGGAAGGAGAACCAGAATTGGTTTTCTGGCTTCTAAGAAAAGCGTAAAATCGATCTTTAAGGGTTGATGGGTTAAACCTGAGTGAGGGTTTTGTTTAGAGATTATGAGAGAATGTTGTATGTTAGTTTAATTGTATTCTGGATGAGTCTAAATAGTGTAACGAGTCCAGGTTTAGTCGTGGGTTATTAAAACAATAAATGGTTGTCAATTAGCTGTCATAATCCAGGTTTAGAGGGTGATTTGAACGCGCTTTTGGCTGATTAACATTTTGGTAACATCAATTCCGTGATTTATGGCACGATTTGTTGATCAAATAACCAAGAACAAGAAGAAGAATAAGAAGAAGGTACCGACAAGAATAGAAGAAAGAGGGGGAAGAGGGTTTGATATTATTTGCAAACTTGTCCCTGATTTATGGTTTGAAAATCAAATGTGATTAAACATAAGTATGGGAGTTAAGGTTGAAATAAACTTGATAGTTATAATATTCTTTAACAAAAGAAATAACTTTGAGTAACACGTAACGTATTTAAACACTAAGTGACCGATAAAATATATATCCGTAGCCGAATTTTTAATATTAATAATAATAATAATAATAACAAAAGCAAATTTTTAAATGGGCAGGGTTTCCGGGTTTGAAAACTTGTGATTGTTACAAATAAAAGCTGAAAGTGTGCTGATTTGTTTTGTCATCATTGATTTGTTGTGTTCTAAAGTGTTGATAAAGTTGTTTTTTATATGATTGTTTCAAAGCGTATCATATCATGGTTTAATGATTTCTGACCCACATGTTGACAGAGAGAACATTTTTTTAGTCTCTGTGTTCTTGGTAAATTTGGCCCACGTATGCTTTCAAACTTATATGAACTTTTATATTATGGTTAAAAAAAATTTTTAAACATAAAGTTCTTTAAATAATACGTTTTCTTTTCTTTAGAAAAATATGAGTGGTGGTGGTTAAACTTGTTTCATGTGTTTGGTTATTGAAGGGGGGGGGGGGGGGGGGGGTTGTTAAAAATATATAGTGTAAATCAAATAGCAAGCACATATTTGTTATTTCTCATTATTGTTATTTCTCTATTTTGTCACGTGTTATTGGACTTGGAGCTAATGGCTGGGATTGCAATGAAATTGGATTTGGACTTGCTTATGGATAGATGGGCTAAAGTCTGATGGGTTGGATGGAAGCTTATGAAGGTCAAGGCCCAAGACGCATATGTTTGTTATGAAAAACATAAAAGTTGTGTTAAGCAATAGGTTATCGATTGGAGATATCATCCCGAATTTAGATCTCGATTCTTCTTTGTTTATGATCTAGGGTTTGATCGTTTATTTTGGATTCTTGAGCGATTGTATTCAATCATCACAATGGTGATTGCTAATTCTGTTTATTCGTATTTCCCTAGAACGATTGTTAACTGTATCTTTAGTTTTGTATTGTATTGTATTGTATTGTGTTCGAGTTGGATAATAATAGTCAAAGCATGATTTCTGACAGATCTAGTTGATGATATCAATCAACTTAAACTGAATCTGTGTGTCGGGTTCTCTATGAAGCATTTCTGGGATTAGAAGTTGAGTACAAGCTAAAAGGGTTACTGTTGCATCAACAGAAATACACAATTGAATTGTAAAGTTAATTTGGCATGACATAATAAAAACTGGATATGAATCCGATGGAAAGTAAAGTAAAACTTAGAGGGGAAGAAGGAAGGATTATCGAAGACCCGGCTATGTATTGAAAGGTCATAGGTAGTCTTATTCACTGAACGATTGTGAGACAGAATATGTCCTTCGTGGTTGAGTCCATAGTCTTTACATGCAAGATCCTAGGAAACCTCACTTGTAGGTTGTGAGGTGTATCCTTCGATATATAAAATCGACTCCTAGTTGTGGAGTCATGTTTAAGAGGGAGGCAAAAACGAGTTGGTCGGGTTTTGTGATGCAGGCGATCTTAGTACAAGAATATCCACTATTGTTTATTTGTTCATGATTGGATCAAGTGCTACCTCGTATTGTAGTAAGTGGCAACCGAAAGTTTCGATGTCCACTACCGAAGCCGAGTATCGTGCAGCTGCAATGGCAGCTCAAAAATGTACGTAGTTAGCTCATTTAATTGAAGAATTGAATCAGGGAAAGGAGAAAATGATTACTGTGTGTGGTGATAATTTGTCATCAATAGCCTTGGTGGAATTATCCTACGTTTAACGCTAGAAATAGAGAATGCTACGTTGGATGTGTGGGCACACAAGGCTAGACCGAATAAGAAACGTTGTGTTTCGCGAGAGATTAGGGGTGGCGAATATAGCAGACAAGATAAGAGAGTGGAGATTGAGATGGTTTGGACATGTAAAGAGAAGACAGACGACGAATCCTGTTAGATCCGTAGAAAACATTACTATAGAGGGGAGGAGGGGTAGAGGACGACCGAAATTGACTTGGGATGAGAGGATTAGGCATGATTTGATAGACCTAAACCTCTCCGAGGACATGGTTGAGGATAGGAATTCGTGGAGAAGTAGAATTAAAGTTAAGGATTTTTAGAGAGAATTGAATACCTTAGGGCTTAGACTTAACTTATTTAGTCCACATACCATAATGGTATTTCCCTTGCATATATTATTATTATTATTATTATTATTATTATTATTATTATTAGCTTTTATATAGCTGTTAAACTGTGATCTTATTATTAATATTATATAATAATATTAATATTAATATTAATATTATTATAATTAGTAGTAGTTTTTATATAACTGTTAAAATTTGATTTCCTTTATTTTGCTTTATTTTCCTTTATTTTGCTTCATATGCATGTTCTTAGAGCCGAGGGTCTCTCTGGAAGCCACCTCTTTATTCCTTTGGATAGAGGTACGGTGTGCCTACATCCCACCCTCCCCAGGACCCTACTTATAGCTTTGCTGTCGGTGGGATTTTACTGGGCATGATTGATTAACGCTAGAAATAATCATATCGAGGTGCACTACCATTTCATTCGAGAAAAGCGCGTAAAGGTGACATTGAGTTAAAGTATGTAAACACACAAGAACAAGTGGCAGATATGTTACTAAAGCTTTGTCAAGAGATGGTCAACTTTTGTGAAGCTACGGAATTGATTAATGCAAATATTGAGAGGGAGTATTAAATGTATTCAACATTTGTGAGATAATGATGATTCGGTTTTGATCACATGGATGCTTGGAGGAGATTGAGATAACGATAAAAATAATTTTTGTCGATGTCCGTTTAATATGTTTATATTTCAATTTATTTGTCTTTGGTTTATCCATCAGTCTCAAGATATGGCAGAATATTAGAATCCAAGTTTTTCTAGAAGTTAATTTGTATGGGTATAAATATAAACATAAGTTATTTGCTTTAGTTTACCTTATGTTCTTTTAGTTTACCTTATGTTGGGTTTAAAGATGGACAGGTCAGAGGCTGATGTGAAGGAATTTATTGATAGGATGGGAGACTCCAAGGTTGTCCAATGAATATAATGGTTCTTAATTGTTGTGGTCGGATCGGGTGTCGTATTAATAGAAGGATGATTGCTTCTTTATGTATTAAGGAGAAGGTTACTTTCCTTGGCATTCAAGAAACGAGATTGGCTTCTATATCTATTACTTCTGAGGTCTTTGTGGGGGAATTCCTTATTTAACTTTGTTTCCGTTTAGGCTAGAGGTAAATCAGGAGGTTAGGTTTCCATGTGGGATCCTCGATTGTTTTCTAAGCATAAGTGCTTTTCTTTTGATAACATCCTTATCGCGGAGGGTTCTTGGGTTGGTCTAAATTTAAGTTGTTTTTATGGTTAATATCTATGCTCCTCAACATGAAGTGGATAAAGTCACCTCACGAAGCTTTATCTCTTCTTTTATCTCATCAGGAACGTTTGGATTCGGTCTTTGTTTCTTCTAATGCAAATAATTTTAATAATTTTATTTTTCATAATGGCCTTGTGGAAGTTCCTTTAGGGGGCTTCTCTTTTACTATGTTGGATGTTAATGCAAGGAAGTACATTAAATTGGATAGATTTCTTTTTTCTGATTATTTCCTCGATAAAGTGTTGAGTCTTGAAGGTTTAATTCTCAATTTTGGTGTTTTTAATCATCGGCCGATTATTCTTAGACAAAAGGAGTTTAAGTATGGTAAAATCTCGTTTAAGTTTTTCAATTCGTGGTTAGAGTGTGAAGAGTTACCTTTATTGGTAAAATAGTCTTGGAATAACGATACGTTTCAGTCGGATATTTCACGCTTATAAGTTAAATTCAAAAGACTGAAATCTTGTCTGAAATCGTGGAATTCTTCGAGACAATCTGAGTTGAAAAACAGAAAAAAATGATCTCCTCGATTGTCTCGGTTTATATGATGTGGTCTTGGAGACGGATCAAGGAAATGACAATATTATATCTATTCATATGCAGACTGCCAATGAACTTTCTAAAATGGAGCAAGAGGGTTTTAATTATTTGGCCCAAAAATCAAAGTGTAAATGGCTGATTCAACGGGATGAAAACACCAAGTTCTTTCACACCATCATTACTAAAAAATGGGAAACTGAAATTCTTTTCAAGAGTCAAACTTGAAGGGAACTGGATTACAGACCCGCCTCAAGTCAAAACAGTTTTTTATGATTTATTTTGCGCCAAAGTTGATACATTTCCGGTTGCAAACCGGAGTGATCGGTTTAAGAGTTTATCTCCTTTTCAAAGAGTGGGCCTTGAAGCGAATTTTTCTCTTGTTGAAGTTTGGGAGGAGGTGTGTTTGTGTGGAAGTAATAAGTCTACTGGACTAGCAGTTTCTTTCGCACTTATTAAACTTTTTTGGGAGGATCTTAAAGATGATATTTTTGATGTGGTTACTCAGTTTTTTAACACTTTTATTTTTCCTCCAGGTTGTAATTCTCTTTTATCAGTCTTATTCCGAAGGTCCAGAGCCCAATTTCCGCTAACGATTATCGCCCTATTAGTCTCATCAGGGTTTAATATAAGATTGTAGCAAAAGTGTTGGCAAATAGGCTATCGAAAGTGATGGACTAAATTATTAGCGGTGAACAGTCCACTTTTATCAAAGGTATTATGAACGAGATTGTTGGTTGGGCGAAGAAAAAGAAAAAGAGAACGTCTATCTTTAACGTAGACTTAGAAGAGGCACATGACTCTATTTCTTGGGCTTACCTGGGTTCTGTTATGGGTTTTCTTGGTTTCGGTGAAAAGTGGATTAAGTGGATTCGTGGTTGCCTTACGTCCTCTCGAATCTCTGTTTTGGTTAATGGTAGTCCTACCTCTAAGTTCGTTATGGAAAGGGATTTTAAACCGGGAGACCCGTTATCTCCTTTTTTATTCAATATGGTTATGGAGGGTTGGCATGTGGCAGTGGAAGATTTGGTTTATTCTTGGATGTACTCAGGGATTCGGAGTAGAAACAAGGACAATCCCATTTCCCACTTGTTTTATGCCAGTGATGCTATATTTTTTTGGGGAGTGGTCCAAGTTGAATTTTCAGATGTTGCTAAACTTTCTTAGGGCTTCTACCTCGTTTATGGCCTTAAGGTAAATTTTTCCAAATCTTCCATTCTTGTCTTTCAAGTTGATAGGATGGAGTCGGAGTCCTGGGCTTCTATACCGGGTTGTAGTGTTGGTACATGTCCATTCTTTTATTTAGGTCTCCTTCTGCTTCAAGTCCAACTATTAATAGGTTTCGTGATCGTTTTAGTAATTGGAAAGAAGGTGTGCTTTCGGTTGGGGCATGTTCTTTGTTTTCTAATGTTGTCCTCGGGTCTCTAGGTACTTATTATTCATTTTCCTAGCGCCTACTGCTGTCTTGAAGACCTTGGAACGTATTCGTGCGAAATTCTTTTGGGGTTGAATTGGCTTCCTTTAATGAATTGGTGTCATTCTATTTCTGAGGTGCACCTCGGGGATAGTGCATATCGTTGGCAAAGGGTTTGTAATGGGCCGGTAGGGTTCTCAGTTAAAGTTATGAGATTGTTGATGGAGGGAGATCTTCTGCCAACCGGTGTTTCTCCAACTATTTGGTATAAACACATTCCGAGAAAGATCAATATTTGTGCATGGAGGATTTGGATGGATCGTCTCCCCACCCTATGTAATTTGGTGGACAGAAATATATATATTCCTTCGGTTATGTGTCCATTTGTAACCTTTGGCCTTAATCGACTAGTCATATTCTTGGTGATTGTCCTTCTATCTCTCAGATTTGGAGCAAAATTGCTTCTTGGTTGGATATTGGGTTTCTAGTGGATCGATTTCCTTCTCCTCTCATGAATTGCTTAGTTCGACTCACTTAGTGGAAAAGAAAAAAGAGATAGTGGGTTCGATTATCTTTATCACTTGGTGGAATATTTGGAGGCCGAGAAACGACACCATCTTCAAATCAAAAGGAAGTAAAGAGCGTCTTTTTGATGACATCGTTAAGTTATCTTTTTTTTTGTATAGTAGTCGGTCTAGTGTATTCCATGTTACTTGGACAGAGTGGTTGCTGATGTATGCAGTGTTTTAAAAACCAGTTCAAACCAGCCAGTTGAACCGGATTTCGCACACTAGGCCGGTATTTTGAGTCCGGTATTTATGACCGGTTTGCTAGAGCATTGTACCCGGCGGTTTTTGTCTAAAATACCGGTTTTTACCGGAAAACCGGTTTTAAGCCCGAAAAAAATTTTGATATTTGCGGCCGATAATTTTTCAAGAATACTTTTAACCCAACAATTAACATTTAAACGTGTAAACTTTAGAACTATTTTTTTAAAATTGATTGTTTTTGCATTATTTTTTTAATATGGATTAACTTTTGGATTATTTTTTGTTACAAGAATCATTTAGTTTTGGGTTATTTTTGTATTGAAGTTACAATTATAGGAAATTGTAAGGTAAATTATTCAACCGGTTTAACCGGTTGTATCATATTTTAGCCCAATCCGGTACAAGTAAAATACCGGTTTTTAAAACATTGGATGTATGTATAACCTTTTCGGACGTCTAGTTTCTTGCTAGTCGTGGTTTTGTTGTTTATATATATATATATATATATATATATTATATATATATATATATATATATATCTATATATAAACGAAGACATAAAAATCCTATGTGTCGCGATGTGGTCGCTCCCCCCTTTTTTTGGAGTCACCAGATTTGCTTGTTTTTAAATGGAGGTTTTTCATGTATTTGACCCGAATTCATGGGTATGAGTCTTACCAAACCCAAATATTTCTTAAACGGGTTATAACATCTCATTAAATTAAAAATTATTCTCACCAAATATTTGATGTAAAAATCCTATAAAATAGGATATACTAAAAATTAATATTTTATTTATTTTAAAAAAAGATATATATTATTTAAATTAAAAAACCAATTTTATAGTAAACAAAATAAGCGGGTCCTGGGCCTAATCAAACCATAAGTATATAATTAACTTTACATACATAAAAAATATATAAATTCATAAAATAAATAAATATTAGAAAAAACAATATAAAACAACCCTCGTAATACGGGGGATAAAAACTAGTATATATATATATATATATATATATATATATGCACACCTTCCGCCTTTCAAAAAAAAATAATAAGAGTCACTTGTGTAGAGTAAATTGTGTGTTCCTGTTTCGGTTTGATTCGTGATCCACTTATGGAAGTTTAACACCTCCATCCTTAATCTTGGGATTCCCGCAGACTTTGTCAATCCTATCTTGAACTCGTCCCTATAAAAATGGGTTAAAAGAATACTATATTTTTTCTCCCCTTTTTTTTTATCTTTAAATACAAAGGGAAGTATTCAATCGATTTACGAACTAAGTTAAAGAAAAATGGGTCTTGAATATTTCCTCCATGATCTTTGGATAGCCATTCTCTATATGTGACACAGTGTCTGTTGATGGACCAACCAAATCGAGCAATGACAAATTGGCTGAAGAACACGATTACCACCTTTACACGACAAAGAACCAACTTGACATCCGACAATGAGTTTGGCCTCCTTAGAATCCAAGAACTTATTTGAAAATGATTCCAAAATTGAGAGTATTAACCCCCCCCCCCCCTCACGGATCTTTATCAACTCTCTTATCCTTGGAGTTGGATATATGATTGAACCTAAACATGATCATTAACCTCAATTTGGTAAACATCGTCAATCTTACTTTTAATGTTCCTACCGGCTTAAATCCTCCATCTTCACATTCCAATTAACTCGTCAGCCCACCTTCCCCTTGGTAACTCCCACATCGATAACAATATGAAATCCGTGTTCTTTAAAAACTTACGCTTGATTCACTTGACTTTTCTAGCAAAGTAGGTCAGCTGGAGGGGGTTGTTTGTCCGTAAACTCACCCACTTCCAAATCCACATGGTAACATAAGTTACCTTTTACCTTACTGATCTTGTCTATTTCCTCTTCTTTATTTATTTGAACCTCGCCTTCCTAAATCTTGATTGGTCCCAAGTTTGTTTCATTTTTGTTGTCATGTTTACCACCTGATTTGTCTAAATCGATGCCTCCTTAGGCATATTATCTTAACGCCACATTAAAAGTTGATGAAGTGTTTAGATTCAGACCCAATGTCATACGTAGAAACCGTTTTTCAGAGAGATGTTAAATCTACTTAATTAGGTTTAGTTATCTCCTTGCCAAGACAAATTGATTGGTCCTTTAAAGGTGAGGAATAATTCAAGGTTTGTACAAGATTAAAATATTTGTCCCGAGTAGAGTTAACATCTTAATTGATCGAATTTTACTAGAGCTAACTTTCTATGTAAAGGTTTAGGCGTCTTGACGGTGCTTTGCCCATTGTGCGAAGGTGAGCAAGAATCCACAAACCCTTAATGGGTAACTTGGTGCTTTACTGCTGAACGAACTTGGAAAGTGATTGCTAGATGGTTAAATTTGGCCTTTTCAGATGTGAGAACAGCAGCAACTCTCTGAAGATCCAAATTATTGATTATGATGACCAAAGTTAATACAAGTTCTTAGAGTTAAAATCTAGCAACTTTTAGCTTAACATCAACCATGAGTGTTGCCCATTGGACCCCATTGTTCAGTGGGCTTCGCCTCTCTTGAATTATTCGGGTGACTTATGTACTTGAAATTAACTTTCTTAAACAAGTGTGCCCTCCATACTTATAACAAGTTCGATGTTTAATCATGATTTCTCATTTGGTCATTAAGTGAATTTTAATCACATAAAATAGCTAGATGTCATTAAATCACCAACAAAAGTTTATCGATGAATATATACTTTTTGTTATGTATTTGCAATTTTGTCGTAGATTAGTTGGTGGAGACAAGAAGAATATAAAATTGGCATTACACGATGATACGCTAAGAGAGGATAGGAAGGGGTTTATTATTAAGTTTATTATTACATGAGGTTGAACTTGTAGCCAAAATTTATAATGTGGCAAATGTATTTTTGGCCTTTTATAGTATTATTTACGTGGATTAAAATATTATTAAAGGATTGAAAGTTTACGCACAAAACAAAATGATACATTAGTTTGTCTACATGACAAAAAAGTAGAAACAAAACAAACACTGTTCAAGTTTGTCATAAATGAAGTAGGCTTCTTGGAGGGGAGAATTCTCAAAAACGTCTTTTCTAGGGAGACAAAATGGAAAATGGTCCAATATTCTACAATATTCCTAAAATAGACTTTGTGACTCGCTGAGCCTGAGGAACCAAGAATTGATATTTAGTAGAATAGATTTTATGATTTAAAAGGGGACAGCGGCGTAGCTTGTTGCTCGCTTACCCATTATCCAGATGTAGCTTGATTTGTGTTAGTATTATTAAAAGTGTTTTTTGTTTTTACCTTTAAAAAAAATTGGGTAACGTTCCAACGGGATTAAAAAAGATTTGAATCTCGTCTGTTTCGTCCAAATTTAAAGTGAATCTCGTCTTTCCCGTCCAAAGTTTAAGTGAATTACATCTTTTCCGTTGGAATTTTGAAAAAAAAAATTGTCCTCTTCTCTAATACTCTTTTTCTCTCCTTCAACCTCTCTCTTCTTTTTTTTCTTCTTCCTCATCTCCATCTTCTTCTTCATCATCATCATCACATTCGAATTGGAATACCTTCGACCATGAGATTCAAATCTTTTTAAATCCCGTCAGAACGTTACACAAAGCGTCACCCCCCCGTCCAAATTTTTGGTCCATTTTATAAACATTGAAGAATAATGAGTCATTTTTTATTTTCTCTCTGAAAATAGCTCTCTTGAGAATTTTTTGCCTTCTTAGATTCTTGCTCAGAAAATGAGTACTTATTTAGTATTTTAAATATGTTACCTTTTTTTAACTATCATTGAGATTACTGACACACTTTTGACCTATTAAATAATTTTCATTTTAACTCTTTTATGTGAAAAAATTTTAAACCTAAGATCTCTTTCTTTTCTAAAATTAAGTCTTTGAGTATCTCATATCAACCACTTTGATCGAAAATTATTTTCCAACAAAAACATATAAAAGAAAACAAGTTTAGGGGTTGGGGAATTACCCAGTATTTTCATGCATGCAATTTTGTAAGTCGTTTCATTTAACCATGGATGATAATTTATCATGTGAACTACAAGTACTTATTATAGCACTGCTGGTTATGTTTTATTTTGAATTTTACGAAAATAATAGAAATAGAAGTTGCGATTTCAATTCGTCTAAAAAAACGTCAACTTCAGGTGTATTTGTATTATAACATGTCAAACATGTAAAAAGTATGCAAGATAAACCGGATTCTAAAATAGATCAAATGAGCCATATTAATAGTCTAAACTCTAGTGTATTCAGGTGCTTATAACTTTTTTTAATTATGTCATACGAGAAAAAATATACTAAAATAATATACTTTTTTTATCATGATTGATACATTATTTATTACAAATATCCTTACATATTGATATTGATACTTTATTCATGTTTACACTCCATGAGTAGTTGTTTGCCTAGAATGCGACACATTTACTTATGTTTTACTTTTATACACCTTTTATGAAATTCAAGTTTGAAAAAGGGTGTTATTAGTTACTATTATGTTTTTATGAAGTTTTTCTTACATTTATCCTTGTTTGTTACTTCTTGCTCGTTACTGTGTCCGTGCATGTTTTTTTACTCTGTATTCTTTTTTGTGTATTGGTGTGGACTTTTTACATGATATGTGCCTAACACAAAACTACGAGTTTTGGTTTAGTTTAAACAGTTTTTGCTCGTGTCAAACTGACACGTGTCGATCAATATACTTTTATATATCCAAAAATATCTTGATTAATTCTAATTTGTCTATCAATAAAATGTTAGGAATTTCGCACACATGAACCGAACATAAACAGAAAAGCAATAAAAGAACACGAGGATTTAACGTAGTTCGGTCTATATTTACCTACATCCACGTGTAGCAACTAGTTATACTTTATTATGTGAGTATCTTTCCTGTAACTTCACTAGTACGAACGATGAGGACGATACACAAATCAATATAAATGGTTTTGTAGTTCCGCAGACAACAAGTTCAAGTATTTAGGACCGTCTGTTTAAAGTGACGTGATTTAGATAGTGATGTAGCACACCGTGTTCAAGCAGGCCGTTTGCTGCAAATGGAGAGCAACTAAAAGTGTACTGTGACAAGAGGTTTCCATTAAGACTAAAAGAGATATTCTATAGAAAGGTAGTTCGATCGGGTATGTTATACAAAACTGATTATCAAGCCACACACAAGTGTGAAAGCTAGTGGTCACGGATATGTGGAGGTTAAGGTGGATCTGGGGCACACAAGGATATACCGAATTAGAAATGAAGTTTTTCGGGAGAAATTACGAGTCACGTGTATCTCAGATAAAATAAGGGATGGAGGATTGAGATGGTTAGGGCATGTAAAAAAAGAGACATATAGTCGAGGGGTGGAGAAGCAGAGGCAGACCAAAACTGACATGGGATGAAAGACTTAGACATGATTTGTTAAAATTGCACCTCTCGGAGGATATGATTGGGGAAAAGATTTCTTGAAGGCTTCAGATAAAGGTTATGGATTTTTAGG
>NW_027501461.1:0-71846 GCF_021521415.1 Bidens hawaiensis | reverse complement strand
TAAAAAAAATTGAATGGGTTTCTCTTAGATAGTCGGAAAAAACGGGGAGTAATAGTGAAAAACGAATGAGTTCCATTTGATACGACCCTATATTTATACTCCATACATCCTTGGCATGTACTCCAAGACAACGAATGGGCTTATTCATTAAGAAATTAACGAATCTTCATGTGTTGTAAAACACACGTATTCTCAGCACCATTTTTCATTCTAATTGTTGGTTTTATATCTAATGCTTAATGTTTTGACATGATCTTACAAAGTTATATACCGTTCGTAGATTAAGGGTATTAAAGAGAAAAAGAAAGGGGCTTCTCAAGACTTAAAGGAGCTTGATGATTAATTTTCGAAGAACCAAGTTAAAGCCCGACCCAAGCCTACTTGTGTGAAGCCTTGCATATGTTATATATTATAATAACACAAATTAACACAAAATGAATTAGCGAAAGGATCATTCGCTAAAAATCCTCATATTTTGGTCACATTCGCAATTAATTATAGAGTATTGGTCACATTCGCTAGTAAAACTAACAAACGAGGCCTATTCGCTAAAAGAACGAATGGAATTCGTTCTTAAAAAGTTGAACGAATGAACACAAAAACACAGAGAATGGGTCAACTAAGGAAAAGGTCAAAGTAACAATTTAAGAACCCAGAAAGTCAAACATGAAAATTTGAATTCTGTTAATGCTCAATGTGGAATCATTAACACCAAAACCTATTACAAAGTGATCGATACATGATCAATAATCCATTGATGTATGTAATTCTGTTCAAGAACAAGCTATAATTGTTAAGTAATCAGTTGTTAAGTCCACAGAGTTAAAAACGATAAAACCCATTCAAACCAGTTCAGAAACTCAACTTAAGCATTATAGTACTCAGACTATTATAACGATGACGATTGAAGATGAACATCATGAATTGATTTGACTGATATGGTTTTAAAAAAAATTGAATGGGTTTCTCTTAGAGAGTGGGAAAAACGAGGAGTAATAGTGAAGAACGAATGAGTTTCATGTGTTTCGACCCTATATTTATACTCCATACATCCTTGGCACGTACTCCAAGACAACAAATGGGCTTATTCGTTAAGAAATTAACGAATCTTGATGTGTTGTAAAACACACGTATTCTCAGCACCATTTTTCATTCTAATTGTTGCTTTTATATCTAATACTTAATGTTTCTTAACTTGTTTTGACATAATCTTACAAAGTTATATACCGTTCGTAGATTGCGGGTATTAAAGAGAAAAAGAACGGGGCTTCTCAAGACTTAATGGAGCTTTATGATTAATTTTCGAAGAACCAAGTTAAGGCCCGACCCAAGCCCACTTGTGTGAAGCCTTGCATATGTTATATATTATTATAACACAAATTAACACAAAATGAATTAACGAAAGGATCATTCGCTAAAAATCCTAATATTCTGGTCACATTCGCTATTAATTGTAGAGTATTGGTCTCATTCGCTAGTAAAACTAACAAAGGAGGCCTATTCGCTAAAAGAACTAATGAATGGAATTCGTTCTTAAAAAGTTGAACGAATGAACACAAAAACACAGAGAATGGGTCAACTAAGGAAAAGGTCAAAGTAAAAATTTAAGAAACCAGAAAGTCAAACATGCAAATTTGAATTCTGTTAATGCTCAATGTGGAATCATTAACACCAAAACCTATTACAAAGTGATCGATACATGATCAATAATCCATTGATGTATGTAATTCCATTCTAGAACAAGTTATAATTGTTAAGTAATCATATGTTAAGTCCACAGAGATAAAAACGATAAAACCCATTTAAACCAGTTCAGAACATCAACTTAAGCATTATAGTACTCAGACTATTCCTAACGATGACGATTGAAGATAAACATCATGAATTGATTTGACTGATATGGTTTTAAAAAAAATTGAATGGGTTTCTCTTAGATAGTCGGAAAAACGGGGAGTAATAGTGAAAAACGAATGAGTTCCATTTGATACGACCCTATATTTATACTCCATACATCCTTGGCATGTACTCCAAGACAACGAATGGGCTTATTCATTAAGAAATTAACGAATCTTCATGTGTTGTAAAACACACGTATTCTCAGCACCATTTTTCATTCTAATTGTTGGTTTTATATCTAATGCTTAATGTTTTGACATGATCTTACAAAGTTATATACCGTTCGTAGATTAAGGGTATTAAAGAGAAAAAGAAAGGGGCTTCTCAAGACTTAAAGGAGCTTGATGATTAATTTTCGAAGAACCAAGTTAAAGCCCGACCCAAGCCTACTTGTGTGAAGCCTTGCATATGTTATATATTATAATAACACAAATTAACACAAAATGAATTAGCGAAAGGATCATTCGCTAAAAATCCTCATATTTTGGTCACATTCGCAATTAATTATAGAGTATTGGTCACATTCGCTAGTAAAACTAACAAACGAGGCCTATTCGCTAAAAGAACGAATGGAATTCGTTCTTAAAAAGTTGAACGAATGAACACAAAAACACAGAGAATGGGTCAACTAAGGAAAAGGTCAAAGTAACAATTTAAGAACCCAGAAAGTCAAACATGAAAATTTGAATTCTGTTAATGCTCAATGTGGAATCATTAACACCAAAACCTATTACAAAGTGATCGATACATGATCAATAATCCATTGATGTATGTAATTCTGTTCAAGAACAAGCTATAATTGTTAAGTAATCAGTTGTTAAGTCCACAGAGTTAAAAACGATAAAACCCATTCAAACCAGTTCAGAAACTCAACTTAAGCATTATAGTACTCAGACTATTATAACGATGACGATTGAAGATGAACATCATGAATTGATTTGACTGATATGGTTTTAAAAAAAATTGAATGGGTTTCTCTTAGAGAGTGGGAAAAACGAGGAGTAATAGTGAAGAACGAATGAGTTTCATGTGTTTCGACCCTATATTTATACTCCATACATCCTTGGCACGTACTCCAAGACAACAAATGGGCTTATTCGTTAAGAAATTAACGAATCTTGATGTGTTGTAAAACACACGTATTCTCAGCACCATTTTTCATTCTAATTGTTGCTTTTATATCTAATACTTAATGTTTCTTAACTTGTTTTGACATAATCTTACAAAGTTATATACCGTTCGTAGATTGCGGGTATTAAAGAGAAAAAGAACGGGGCTTCTCAAGACTTAATGGAGCTTTATGATTAATTTTCGAAGAACCAAGTTAAGGCCCGACCCAAGCCCACTTGTGTGAAGCCTTGCATATGTTATATATTATTATAACACAAATTAACACAAAATGAATTAACGAAAGGATCATTCGCTAAAATTCCTCATATTCTGGTCACATTCGCTATTAATTATAGAGTATTGGTCTCATTCGCTAGTAAAACTAACAAATGAGGCCTATTAGATAAAAGAACTAATGAATGGAATTCGTTCGTAAGAAATTGAACGAATGAACACAAAAACACAGAGAATGGGTCAACTAATGAAAAGGACAAAGTAAAAATTTAAGAAGCCAGAAAGTCAAACATGTAAATTTGAATTCTGATAATACTTAATGTTTAATCATTAACACCAAAACCTATTACAAATTGATCGATACATGATCAATAATCCATTGATGTATGTAATTCTATTCTAGAACAAGTTATAATTGTTAAGTAATCAGTTGTTAAGTCCACAGAAATAAAAAAGATAGAACCCATTTAAACCAGTTCAGAACATCAACTTAAGCATTATAGTACTCGGACTATTCATAATGATGACGATTGAAGATGAAGATCATGAATTGATTTGACTGATATGGTTTTAAAAAAAATGAATGGGATTCTCTTAGAGAGTGGGAAAAACGAGGAGTAATATTGAAGAACGAATGAGTAACATGTGTTTCGACCCTATATTTATACTCCATACATCCTTGGCACGTACTCCAAGACAACAAATGGGCTTATTCGTTATGAAATTAACGAATTTTGATGTGTTGTAAAACACACGTATTCTCAGCACCATTTTTCATTCTAATTCTTGCTTTTATATCAAATACTTAATGTTTCTTAACTTGTTTTGACATAATCTTACAAAGTTATATACCGTTCGTAGATTGCGGGCATTAAAGAGAAAAAGAACGGGGCTTCTCAAGACTTAAAGGAGCTTTATGATTAATTTTCGAAGAACCAAGTTAAGGCCCGACCCAAGCCCACTTGTGTGAAGCCTTGCATATGTTATATATTATTATAACACAAATTAACACAAAATGAATTAGCGAAAGGATCATTCGCTAAAAATCCTCATATTCTGGTCACATTCGCTATTAATTATAGAGTATTGGTCTCATTCGCTAGTAAAACTAACAAATGAGGCCTATTAGATAAAAGAACTAATGAATGGAATTCGTTCGTAAGAAATTGAATGAATGAACACAAAAACACAGAGAATGGGTCAACTAAGGAAAAGGTCAAAGTAAAAATTTATGAAGCCAGAAAGTCAAACATGCAAATTTGAATTCTGATAATACTCAATGTTGAATCATTAACACCAAAACCTATTACAAATTGATCGATACATGATCTATAATCCATTTATGTATGTAATTCTATTCTAGAACAAGTTATAATTGTTAAGTAATCAGTTGTTTAGTCCACAGAGTTAAAAACGATAAAACCCATTGAAACCAGTTCATAACATCAACTTAAGCATTATAGTACTCAGACTATTCCTAACGATGACGATTGAAGATGAACATCAGGAATTGATTTGACTGATATGGTTTTAAAAAAAATTGAATGGGTTTCTCTTAGAGAGTGGGAAAAACGAGGAGTTATAGTGAAGAATGAATGAGTTTCATGTGTTTCGACCCTATATTTATACTCCATACATCCTTGGCACGTACTCCAAGACAACAAATGGGCTTATTCGTTAAGAAATTAACGAATCCTGATGTGTTGTAAACCACAACGTATTCTCAGCACCATTTTTCATTCTAATTGTTGCTTTTTTATCTAATACTTAATGTTTCTTAACTTGTTTTGACATAATCTTACAAAGTTATATACCGTTTGTAGATTGCGGGTATTAAAGAGAAAATGAACGGGGCTTCTCAAGACTTAAAGGAGCTTTATGATTAATTTTTGAAGAACCAAGTTAAAGCCCGACCCAAGCCCACTTGTGTGAATCCTTGCATACATTATATATTATTATAACACAAATTAACAAAAAATGAATTAGCGAAAGGATAATTGTCACACCCCGACTAGGTAGTTGCGGAAGCGTAATACGGGAATGTAACAGATAACACTGGTATCAACAACAATGTTTATAAAGAAATTCAACAGCTAAATTACATCATATTACATTGGTAGGTACTATGTTTACAAACTAGGTGAAAAACACATAACCGGTTTACGAGCTTCTTATTCAGTATTATATCAGCATCTATTCACAGCTATTCAACTTTCCTTCTAACACCAAGCATGTAAGCAAATCATTCCACTTTCGCTTTACCTGAAAAGCATGTTAAAACGGGTCAACTACGTCTAGTTGGTGAGTTTCAAGTTTCACGAGTGTCAATGAAATCAGTACACGAGTTCGTAAAGTTTACAGTGTGTATGTATATATGTATGTGTATGATGTATTATACTAAGCCACAAGTGAAACCGAAACGAGCTAAAACACATGGCCTCCACTGACCATGCACTCCCGTTGGCATTTAACAGCCACTTTGCCCCAAGTATGTACTATGTCTAACACCACATAGCAGTATGTAAAAATATAATGACAATGTGCAACTGGGTTTACATATGTTCCGGCATACCCCTCCGGCTCTGTCAGTTGTGTTTGTCAAACCGATAGTACTATCCACACGTCACCGGCACGAAGTTAATCACTTGTGTTTGTGGGGACTTGTCAAGTGTTAGTACTTAGATAATCCACATCATCACACGTTTTCAAGTATATCAGTATATGTAAACATGCTTTTCACCCCAAAAGTTCGTAAAACAGTTTAGAAAGTGGGGGTCGTGAAACTCACCTTATCGTAGTTCGCACGGAAATTACGTATCAATAAGTCAGATGCCTCGTTTATAGCCTGATTCCTATAAACGGTATCGTATCGTTAATACTAGTACAGTGTTCAAACTAAGTCGGGCTGTATAGATAATCTGGGTATAGCTGTTAGGCCCAGAACATGACCATAGTCTTAGATTGTGACGTTGTATACTATGAAATGTTTAAAACTGGATTTGGCTCAGTTTCAACCGTTTCCCGAGCCTAGCTCAGTTGATCGTTTATACGTTTCGGGATTAGGTAAGATCACATAAAACTTAAGTAAATATATTGATTGATAAAATGATTTGATTTATGAAAGAATTTTAAGGTTTCGGTGTCTGGTTTGATCGCAGGGTTCGTTTCCGTTTTCACACGGGTTTGATTATACAAAACGCGCACAATCCACCCGATTTGTCCGGAATTCTCGTAAAAAGTTCGTTTTTATCAATATCATTCAAAAATATGATATTTGACCACTTTTGACATTTTGACATACCAGTCAGTCCGTTAAACACAAAACTGCCGGTTTCGTTAAAACAATTATAATTTAAATCTTTGATTAATCATAACTAAATATGTACTTATATATAAATTATGTAAATTTTTGTAAAAATACATTAAGACATGGAGAATTTTATAAAAATATTTTCAGAAATTTTATGATTAATTATTTATTTATAAAAATTCATTTAATAGGTTATAATCGTGTAATAAATGGCCCGTTTATATCAAACGACCTCCGAAAAATCCGATAATTTTTACAAATGGCCTCAATGTTATTACATAGCCCCTGCAAAATTTCCAGAACCTAACTCTTTTGAAAAAATGCCTTTTTGTGCGTTTTTCGGCTGTTAAAATTCGGTTAAACCATGATTGCACAAACCATACTTAGGCATTTTCAATAATTCCCAAACTTTACCAGTGATCTTAGCATCACATATTAAACTCCAAAACCAAGTTTCAGAATTTTTCGATATGTTTAGCTATTTTTCTCAAATAAACGCTCATAAACGGAAATAAATTCACCAAATATTCTCCATTTATCAAAAAAATTACCAAATTTGAACAGGAACTCATTTATATGATCCCTAATGTTCCTGCAAGTTTTCACAAGCTAACAACAAACACGTCACAACCTAATACTAAACAGCCCCTAAACGAGTGTTACGGGTTTACCTTGTCGGTTTTCGATGAATTTTGCTAGCTTAAACGACTCTCCGGGTCTCGGGTTGCAAACTCAGTATATCTACATATCATATAACATCAAACCAAGCATAAATCATCCATGTAACAGCCTTGATAATTAGGGTTTCGGTTTTGGGTTCAAACCGCACTTTCTAACCGTAAAAATGCCGTTTCAACCCCTTAATCCGTGTTTATGGCAAAAAAAAATTATATTTCTGGTTTGAAACTGTTATTAGCATCAAAATATATTTTTGGATGATTTTAAAGAATTTTACATGGTTAACTATGATTTTTAACAATTAAAACATGTTTATATGTTATTAAACTTAATGAAATCAAGTTAAAAATGATGAAATGATCAAAATACCTAGAGTTTTGAAGGAGAGTTGATAGAGCAGAAGTTGGAGCTGCTTTGGACTCCAAATTTTTGAGAGTTAAAATGAATAATAATGCTTAAGGAATAAGTTACATATAAAAAATGTGAAGTATGGTGGGCTGTTCCGATCGGAATCCAAGAATGGCCCATAATGGGCTGTTTTGGCCATTAATTCTGATTATACAAGCCCAAACATGAAAAGCCCACTTCAAATTTAGTTCGGGTTCGGTTTTTTGCAAGAAAATTAATTCGGGTGTGAGAAATAGCGCAAAAACGAGTGTTTTTCAGCTTATTTTTGTAAAATAAGAAAAACGTACTGACTCGTTGTAAAATTCCAAAATATTTTCACGGATTGCTTAGAACATGTCATATAAGTGTTTTATAAATCTTTTTCGGCTTAACGGATGCTACAATGCTTGTTTTGATATTAACGATTGCGTTTAAGCTTATAGCGTATCGATAAACGAAACCTTTTTCGTTTAAAGAGTTTTAAACGTACTGGGGCCTAAATATCAATATGTTAGCCTCTATAACATATATATAACTCGTATATGACCCCTCAGTATGTATACGGGTCATAATTAGTATCGGTCGGTTACTCGTTTAAGCACTACGAATTAACCGATTTATCGTTTACTTGTTACGTAGTGAATATAGTGTACCTCGTTTTGTCGCGAATGTCACATTCTCCCCCCGTTAAGAAATTTTGTCCTCGAAATTTAATGTGTCATCGGTTTTCTTTTTAGGGAACAGGTGTGGGTATTTCTTTCGGAATTCGTTCTTTCGTTCCCAAGTATATTAGGGTCCTTGTTTTGAATTCCACCGAACTTTTACCAATGAAATTTTGTTGTGTCGTAACTGTTTGGTTTTCCCGTCTACAATTTCTACCGGTTCCTCTACGAAGTTAAGTTTTTCGTTGATCTGAACATCTTCCAGTGGTACTATTGTCGTTTTATCAGTCAAACACTTTTTCAGATTCGATACATGAAACACGTCATGAATAGTGCTCAGTTCTAAGGGTAGTTTTAATCGGTAAGCTACGGGACCAATTTTTGCGACAATCTCAGAAGGTCCGATGTATCTCGGGGCTAGTTTACCAGTCTTTCCAAATCTTATAACACCTTTCCATGGCGATACTTTTAAAAATACCTTATCACCTATTTCAAAAGATAATGTTTTTCTGCGAACATCGACATAACTCTTTTGTCGGTCACGGGCAGCTTTCAATTTTTGCTTAATCTGGTGAATTTTATCGGTGGTTTCCTGAATTAAATCGGATCTTGAAATTTGAGTATCACCCACTTCTGTCCAACATAGTGGTGATCTACATTTTCGCCCGTATAGAGCTTCATAAGGTGCTGCTTGTATACTACTGTGATAACTATTATTGTAAGAGAATTCAATGAGCGGGAGGTGTTGATCCCAATTCCCTTTGAAGTCCAGTACACAAGCACGAAGTAAATCTTCTAAGGTTTGGATGGTTCGTTCGGATTGACCATCAGTTTGGGGATGGTAAGCCGTACTTAGGTCGATTCGGGTTCCAAAGGCTTCTTGTACTGCTTGCCAGAAATGTGAAGTAAAGTGACTGTCTCGATCGGAAATAATCGAAAGAGGTACTCCGTGTCGAGATACTATTTCATCAATGTAAATTTGAGCGAGTTTTTCGGTGGTGTAATTGTTACGGATGGGAATAAAGTGTGCGGATTTGGTTAATTGGTCCACAATTACCCAAATTGCGTTGTGTCCTCGAGAGGTTTTAGGAAGGTGTGTCACAAAGTCCATGGTAATTTGTTCCCATTTCCATTGTGGGATTTCGGGTTGTTGTAACATTCCAGAAGGTTTTTGATATTCCGCCTTTACCCTTGCACATGTTGCACATTTACTTACATACACGGCTATATCCTTTTTCATACCAGGCCACCAGTAAAATTCTTTAACATCCTTATACATCTTATCAGCACCTGGATGAATAGAATATTTGGATTTGTGTGCTTCATCAAGAATCAGCTTTCGGAGTTTATGAAGTGTTGGAATCCAGACCCGGTTTTTGTAATAATACACTTCATCAATTTTCTTCTCAAAATTCCTTTCATTTCCATGTAGTTCTTCTTTTTCTAGCTGATCTGCCTTCAAGGCCTCATCTTGTGCAACGCGAACTTGTTCGGTTAGGCTACTTTGAACAATCATTCCGAGTGCTCGTACCCTTAATGGTTTGATTCTGTCTTTTCGGCTTAAAGCATCGGCTACTACGTTGGCCTTACCCGGATGGTATTTAATCTCACAATCATAATCATTTAACAGTTCTACCCATCTCCTTTGTCTCATGTTTAGCTCTTTCTGATCGAATATGTGTTGTAGGCTTTTGTGATCAGTATAGATGGGACATTTAGTGCCATACAAGTAATGTCTCCAAATCTTCAATGCAAAGATAACTGCTCCCAATTCCAAATCATGGGTCGTATAATTCTTTTCATGTACTTTTAATTGTCGGGAAGCATATGCTATTACTTTCTTTCTTTGCATCAGTACGCATCCTAAACCTTTACGAGATGCGTCACAATATACCACCAATTCATCAGTTCCATCTGGAAGGCTTAATATTGGAGCCTCACATAACTTCTGTTTTAACGTTTGAAAGGCCATTTCTTGTTCTTCTCCCCATTCATATGCTCGATCTTTTTGAGTTAGGAGGGTTAGAGGTTGTGCAATACTTGAAAAGTTTTCAATGAATCTTCTATAATACCCGGCTAGTCCTAAGAATTGAAGAATTTCTCTTGGTGACTTAGGCAGTTGCCAATTTTTAATGGCCTCAATTTTACTTGGGTCTACTTGGATCCCTTGATGGTTCACAATGTGTCCCAAAAATTGTACTTCTTGTAGCCAAAACTCACATTTGGACAACTTTGCGTATAACTTCTCTTGCCTCAATAATTTTAAGATTTCCCGCAAATGTTGTTCGTGTTCCTCCTTACTTCTCGAATATATCAAAATGTCATCGATAAACACTATCACAAACTTGTCAAGGTAAGGTTTGCAAACTCGGTTCATGAAGTCCATAAACACTGCAGGTGCATTTGTCAACCCAAACGGCATAACCAAAAATTCATATTGACCATACCGAGTTCAGAAAGCTGTTTTTGGTACGTCTTCTTCCTGAATTCTTACTTGATGATAACTAGATCTAAGATCAATTTTTGAAAAATACTTCGCACCTTGGAGCTGATCAAACAAGTCATCAATTCGAGGTAAGGGGTATCTATTCTTTATAGTCACTTTATTCAATTCCCGGTAATCAATACACATTCGAAAACTCCCATCTTTCTTCTTTACAAATAACACTGGTGCTCCCCACGGTGAGTAACTAGGGCGAATAAAACCCCTGTCCAGTAATTCTTGTAACTGGTTGGACAGTTCTTGCATTTCAGAAGGTGCAAGTCGATAAGGTGCCTTAGCAATGGGTGCTGCTCCCGGTATCAAGTCAATATGGAATTCAACTTGTCGGGTCGGTGGTAAACCAGGTAACTCATCGGGGAATACATCTGAATACTCGTGTACCACTGGGATGTCTTCCTTTCGTTTTTCCTCGGGTTCCTCAGCTGTTACGCTCGCCAAGTATAATGTACAGCCGTGGCGCAAATACTTTAATGCCCTAAGTTGGGATACGAGAGGCAGTACTGTACCAGATTTCTCACCTTGAACAATCATAGCTTCATCATTCGAAAGAGGTATCCTAACGGTCTTATCCTTACAGACAATTTCAGGTTTATACTTAGATAGCCAGTCCATACCGACTATAACATCGAAACTTCCCAATTCCACAGGAAGTAAATCAATAAGGAATGGGTGGTCGTTTAGGATAAGGGAACAGTTCCGGGCTATTCGGTTAACAAGTATAGACTTACCGTTAGCGAGTTCTATAGTATATGGTTTTGTTAGTTCACTAACCGGCATATTTTCTAAAGGTAAGAAATTAACAGATACGAAACTTCTATCGGCACCCGTATCAAACAAAACTGAAGCATACTGTCCCGAAACTAAGAATGTACCTGTCACCACATTCGGATCATGACGCGCTTCACCCGGTCCTAATACAAACGCGCGTCCCCTAGCTGCATTGGAGGTTGATGCTTGTGCTTGGTTCTGCCTTCTCACTGTACCCGGGTTCAAATTGGGGCAGTATCTCCGAAAGTGTTCCGTACTGCCACATTCATAGCAGGCACGGAGGTTCGTGGTAGGTGGGGTTTGTTGGTTGGGTTGTGGGCGGGTTGGTTGAGGTCGAGGTAGTTGAGTTGATTGGGGTGGACGGTTAACAGTGTTGGTGGGGGTTCTACAGTTGGGGGCATAGTGTCCCGTTCTTCCACACTTTTGACAAATGATCGGTTTGCAATCACCCACATGATGGAAGTTACATCTTCTGCACTTCGGTAACGTCCCTTTATAGGTCTCTTGTTTTACATTAGAACTGGTCATGGCATAACTTCGGGTATTCGGACGAGCCCGCTTGTTTTGAGGGTTTCCTTGCATTCTTGTCCCATAATCAGTTCGTTTTAAACTTGTTGTTTCACCTGGCATCCTTATCACTCCACTTCTCATCAGATCAAAAGTAACGACACCCGTTTGAGATACAGCACTTTCTAATGTCGGGTGGGCCACTGAATTTACTATACTTCTCACAGCAGGGGTCAGTCCCCAGATATATCGTTCAATTCGCTTTGCTTCCGGTGTAACTAACCATGGAACTAAGCGGGACAGTTCGTTAAAATGATTCGTGTATCCCACATGGTCCGCTCCTTTCATTTCCAGATTCCATAACTCGTGTTCCAACCTCTGAATCTCACTTTTAGGACAAAAATGCTCTAGCATGAGGGTTTTTAATTCAGTCCATGACATACGATTAATAGCATCTTGTCCCCTTATTTGGACTACCGTGTTCCACCACATCAGCGCTTGGTCTAGAAACATACTGGTAGCAAATTTGACCATGCGGTTCGGTGGACACTCACTGATATTAATTACTGATTCGGTCTTTTCTATCCATTTGACCAGCCCGCTAGGTCCTTCAATACCCTTAAAATCAACCGGTTTACATGATGTAAATTGTTTGTATGAGTACTCCTGACGTGGGGGTTCTTGGTTATTATTATTGTTATTATCGGTATTGGTCCGAGTATTATCATTATTAGTTGTGTTAACAACCGGTACAGGGTTCGGGATATTATCAGGGTGCACAACAGGTTCTGGGTTCCCAGTGACATTCATAGTTGGGAGAGTGTTATTATTATTTATGACATTATCAGTATTCACCGGGGTAGTAACACCCGGGGCTACATTAGTGTCCGGCGGAGGTGTATTAACAGTGGCCGTGGTGGTGCTCGTAGGTTGATTAACAGTATTGTTAGCACGTATGCCTGCAGTGACTATTGCTACAATTGTTGGTATCACTGCTTGTAGTTGACGAGCAATCATTGCGGCCACTTCCGCCTCAGACAAAGGGTTTGCTTTCTTCGGGGCCATTCTATAAATTAATCAATTATATAATAATCAATATCGTTTCACTATGATCAACACAACTTTACAATATTACAATTTCACAACACATAACTATGCCAAAGAAAACACGTTTGTATTAATTATAATCATTACTGTACATATGCATCCAAAATTAGCGCATATGCTTAACCTGGTATAGGCCAGCGCTTGTATATGCGTATCAAAATTTGTCACTAAGTGACATGTAGACTTAACCCGATAAGGGCCAGTGCTTGAAATAGTACTAAACCACAAACAACTCCCAAGTCAGCCCAACACGCTATAACAAAATGCTGCCTGGGATATCAAAAGACTATATACATAAGGCTAGACTATTATGTCCTATCCGTTCTTTGCAACATGGAGCCAAAACCAAACAACAGCAGCCACTAGGGCCGCATTAACCGCTAAACATACTCCTAGTAGTATCATTGCCCGATCCTGACGCCCGTGGCTGTGAGCACTGGATCTTTGCACAATTCTGATTTCTTGCTGCATGTACCGCATGTGATCTTGCATATCATGTCTATGCTGGTTTAGGTTATTTATCGAATGTGATTGTTCTAAAAGCTGATCAGTTGCTAAACAAAACCATGCTGAATCAGAATGACGAGGTGGCTCGGGTACCGGGGCGGGTAAACCCCAAGTAGGAATAGGTATCTCAGTGACCTGGACACGTGATGTTTCTCCCCTATGGTATGTAGATCGAGGTGGGGGAGAGGTGTGCTCAGGTGGACGCACTGAAATGCGAGCGGTCTGACGGTTTCTAATAGTGGGTGGGGGTACTGGTGTATGCTGTACAGGTGGAGTAGGGGATCTGGGTGCTCTAACAGGTGAATGATAAGCACTAGTAGCTCCCTGTCCTGCAACATTCCTAGGGGATTCCCTAGGGGGTAGGTGTCACAACGGTAACCCGATAACTCGGGTTGATCTGGGGGTACCTCGTGAGGAATTACCGCATCTGCACCTTCTTCCATTTCCTCTGATTCCTCCCCAGTTTCCTCTTCCGGATCCTCCTCCTCCTCCTCAGGCCATGTTGGTAGGGTATTAGGTAAACGATCAGTAGATCTTGACATATTCCTGCACAATTGTTAGTGATAAGAATAATATCCTTCTATATTAATCATAGTAAAATACATGCAGGTATTTATACACATAAGCACAAATAATCGTTTATATACACAAATATTTATTTATTATTATATTTTATACACATATGTTGCTGTTTTTACCTATTCGATTGTTTATCGACTTCTTCTCGAATTTCCTCGTACAAACAAGTCTGTTATTACGTTCCGGACCATAATAACCCACTTGTCCATTCGCGTTCATCACGAGAATCATTCGTGTATATTTTTTAATATTATTTTATTCCCAGAGTTAATCGAGCCTACGGTTATCTTAGGGTATCCTAAGGGACATCCTAATTCTTTATAACCAATGGCTCTGATACCAACTTCTGTCACACCCCGACTAGGTAGTTGCGGAAGCGTAATACGGGAATGTAACAGATAACACTGGTATCAACAACATTGTTTATAAAGAAATTCAACAGCTAAATTACATCATATTACATTGGTAGGTACTATGTTTACAAACTAGGTGAAAAACACATAACCGGTTTACGAGCTTCTTATTCAGTATTATATCAGCATCTATTCACAGCTATTCAACTTTCCTTCAAACACCAAGCATGTAAGCAAATCATTCCACTTTACATATAAAAAATGTGAAGTATGGTGGGCTGTTCCGATCGGAATCCAAGAATGGCCCATAATGGGCTGTTTTGGCCATTAATTCTGATTATACAAGCCCAAACATGAAAAGCCCACTTCAAATTTAGTTCGGGTTCGGTTTTTCGCAAGAAAATTAATTCGGGTGTGAGAAATAGCGCAAAAACGAGTGTTTTTCAGCTTATTTTTGTAAAATAAGAAAAACGTACTGACTCGTTGTAAAATTCCAAAATATTTTCACGGATTGCTTAGAACATGTCATATAAGTGTTTTATAAATCTTTTTCGGCTTAACGGATGCTACAATGCTTGTTTTGATATTAACGATTGCGTTTAAGCTTATAGCGTATCGATATACGAAACCTTTTTCGTTTAAAGAGTTTTAAACGTACTGGGGCCTAAATATCAATATGTTAGCCTCTAAAACATATATATAACTCGTATATGACCCCTCAGTATGTATACGGGTCATAATTAGTATCGGTCGGTTACTCGTTTAAGCACTACGAATTAACCGATTTATCGTTTACTTGTTACGTAATGAATATAGTGTACCTCGTTTTGTCGCGAATGTCACAATAATTCACTAAAAATACTCATAATCTGGTCACATTCGCTATTAATTATAGAGTATTGGTCTCATTCGCTAGTAAAACTAACAAATGAGGCCTATTCGATAAAAGAACTATTGAATGGAATTCGTTCGTAAGAAGTTGAACGAATGAACAAAAAAACACAGAGAATGGGTCAACTAAGGAAAAGGTCAAAGTAAAAATTTAAGAACCCAGAAAGTCAAACATGGAAATTTGAATTCTGATAATGCTCAATGTTGAATCATTAACACCAAAACCTATTACAAATTGATCGATACATGATCAATAATCCATTGATGTATGTAATTCTATTATAGAACAAGTTATAATTGTTAAGTAATCAGTTGTTAAGTCCACAGAGTTAAAAACGATAAAACCCATTCAAACCAGTTCAGACATCAACTTAAGCATTATAGTACTCAGACTATTCTAACGATGACGATTGAAGATGAACATCATGAATTGATTTGACTGATATGGTTTTAAAAAAAATGAATGGGTTTCTCTTAGAGAGTGGGAAAAACAAGGAGTAATATTGAAGAACGAATGAGTAACATGTGTTTCGACCCAATATTTATACTCCATACATCCTTGGCACGTACTCCAAGACAACAAATGGGCTTACTCGTTAAGGAATTAACGAATTCTGATGTGTTGTAAAACACACGTATTCTCAGCACCATTTTTCATTCTAATTGTTGCTTTTATATCTAATACTTAATGTTTCTTAACTTGTTTTGACATAATCTTACAAAGTTATATACCGTTCGTAGATTGCGGGTATTAAAGAGAAAAAGAACGGGGCTTCTCAAGACTTAATGGAGCTTTATGATTAATTTTCGAAGAACCAAGTTAAGGCCCGACCCAAGCCCACTTGTGTGAATCCTTGCATACATTATATATTATTATAACATAAATTAACATAAATTGAATTAGCGAAAGGATCATTCGCTAAAAATCCTCATAATCTGGTCACATTCGCTATTAATTATAGAGTATTGGTCTCATTCGCTAGTAAAACTAACAAATGAGGCCTATTCGATAAAAGAACTTATGAATGGAATTCGTTCGTAAGAAGTTGAACGAATGAACACAAAAACACAGAGAATGGGTCAAGTAAGGAAAAGGACAAAGTAAAAATTTAAGAACCCAGAAAGTCAAACATGCAAATTTGAATTCTGATAATGCTCGATGTTGAATCATTAACACCAAAACCTATTACAAATTGATCGATACATGATCAATAATCCATTGATGTATGTAATTCTATTCAAGAACAAGTTATAATTGTTAAGTAATCAGTTGTTAAGTCCACAGAGTTAAAAACGATAAAACCCATTCAAACCAGTTCAGAACATCAACTTAAGCATTATAGTACTCAGACTATTCTAACGATGACGATTGAAGATGAACATCATGAATTGATTTGACTGATATGGTTTTAAAAAAAATGAATGGGTTTCTCTTAGAGAGTGGGAAAAACAAGGAGTAATATTGAAGAACGAATGAGTAACATGTGTTTCGACCCAATATTTATACTCCATACATCCTTGGCACATACTCCAAGACAACAAATGGGCTTATTCGTTAAGGAATTAACGAATTCTGATGTGTTGTAAAACACACGTATTCTCAGTACCATTTTTCATTCTAATTGTTGCTTTTATATCTAATACTTAATGTTTCTTAACTTGTTTTGACATAATCTTACAAAGTTATATACCGTTCGTAGATTGCGGGTATTAAAGAGAAAAAGAACGGGGCTTCTCAAGACTTAAAGGAGCTTTATGATTAATTTTCGAAGAACCAAGTTAAGGCCCGACCCAAGCCCACTTGTGTGAATCCTTGCATACATTATATATTATTATAACACAAATTAACAAAAAATGAATTAGCGAAAAGATCATTCGCTAAAAATACTCATAATCTGGTCACATTCGCTATTAATTATAGAGTATTGGTCTCATTCGCTAGTAAAACTAACAAATGAGGCCTATTCGATAAAAGAACTATTGAATGGAATTCGTTCGTAAGAAGTTGAACGAATGAACAAAAAAACACAGAGAATGGGTCAACTAAGGAAAAGGTCAAAGTAAAAATTTAAGAACCCAGAAAGTCAAACATGGAAATTTGAATTCTGATAATGCTCAATGTTGAATCATTAACACCAAAACCTATTACAAATTGATCGATACATGATCAATAATCCATTGATGTATGTAATTCTATTATAGAACAAGTTATAATTGTTAAGTAATCAGTTGTTAAGTCCACAGAGTTAAAAACGATAAAACCCATTCAAACCAGTTCAGAACATCAACTTAAGCATTGTAGTACTCAGACTATTCTAACGACGACGATTGAAGATGAACATCATGAATTGATTTGACTGATATGGTTTTAAAAAAAATGAATGGGTTTCTCTTAGAGAGTGGAAAAACGAGAAGTAATAATGAAGAACGAATGAGTAACATGTGTTTCGACCCTATATTTATACTCCATACATCCTTGGCACGTACTCAAAGACAACAAATGGGCTTATTCGTTAAGAAATTAACGAATCCTGATGTGTTGTAAACCACACGTATTCTCAGCACCATTTTTCATTCTAATTGTTGCTTTTATATCTAATACTTAATGTTTCTTAACTTGTTTTGACATAATCTTTCAAAGTTATATACCGTTCGTAGATTGCGGGTATTAAAGAGAAAAAGAACGGGGCTTCTCAAGATTTAAAGGAGCTTTATGATTAATTTTCGATGAAACCAAGTTAAAGCCCGACCCAAGCCCACTTGTGTGAAGCCTTGCATATGTTATATATTATTATAACACAAATAAACATAAATTGAATTTGCGAAAGGATCATTCGCTAAAAATCCTCATAATCTGGTCACATTCGCTATTAATTATAGAGTATTGGTCTCATTCGCTAGTAAAACTAACAAATGAGGCCTATTCGATAAAAGAACTTATGAATGGAATTCGTTCGTAAGAAGTTGAACGAATGAACACAAAAACACAGAGAATGGGTCAAGTAAGGAAAAGGACAAACTAAAAATTTAAGAACCCAGAAAGTCAAACATGCAAATTTGAATTCTGATAATGCTCGATGTTGAATCATTAACACCAAAACCTATTACAAATTGATCGATACATGATCAATAATCCATTGATGTATGTAATTCTATTCAAGAACAAGTTATAATTGTTAAGTAATCAGTTGTTAAGTCCACAGAGTTAAAAACGATTACACCCATTCAAACCAGTTCAGAACATCAACTTAAGCATTATAGTACTCAGACTATTCTAACGATGACGATTGAAGATGAACATCATGAATTGATTTGACTGATATGGTTTTAAAAAAAATGAATGGGTTTCTCTTAGAGAGTGGGAAAAACAAGGAGTAATATTGAAGAACGAATGAGTAACATGTGTTTCGACCCAATATTTATACTCCATACATCCTTGGCACGTACTACAAGACAACAAATGGGCTTACTCGTTAAGGAATTAACGAATTCTGATGTGTTGTAAAACACACGTATTCTCAGCACCATTTTTCATTCTAATTGTTGCTTTTATATCTAATACTTAATGTTTCTTAACTTGTTTTGACATAATCTTACAAAGTTATATACCGTTCGTAGATTGCGGGTATTAAAGAGAAAAAGAACGGGGCTTCTCAAGACTTAATGGAGCTTTATGATTAATTTTCGAAGAACCAAGTTAAGGCCCGACCCAAGCCCACTTGTGTGAATCCTTGCATACATTATATATTATTATAACACAAATTAACAAAAAATGAATTAGCGAAAAGATCATTCGCTAAAAATACTCATAATCTGGTCACATTCGCTATTAATTATAGAGTATTGGTCTCATTCGCTAGTAAAACTAACAAATGAGGCCAATTCGATAAAAGAACTATTGAATGGAATTCGTTCGAAAGAAGTTGAACGAATGAACAAAAAAACACAGAGAATGGGTCAACTAAGGAAAAGGTCAAAGTCAAAATTTAAGAACCCAGAAAGTCAAACATGGAAATTTGAATTCTGATAATGCTCAATGTTGAATCATTAACACCAAAACCAATTACCAATTGATCGATACATGATCAATAATCCATTGATGTATGTAATTCTATTATAGAACAAGTTATAATTGTTAAGTAATCAGTTGTTAAGTCCACAGAGTTAAAAACGATAAAACCCATTCAAACCAGTTCAGAACATCAACTTAAGCATTATAGTACTCAGACTATTCTAACGATGACGATTGAAGATGAACATCATGAATTGATTTGACTGATATGGTTTTAAAAAAAATGAATGGGTTTCTCTTAGAGAGTGGGAAAAACGAGGAGTAATAATGAAGAACGAATGAGTAACATGTGTTTCGACCCTATATTTATACTCCATACATCCTTGGCACGTACTCCAAGACAACAAATGGGCTTATTCGTTAAGAAATTAACAAATCCTGATGTGTTGTAAACCACACGTATTATCAGCACCATTTTTCATTCTAATTGTTGCTTTTATATCTAATACTTAATGTTTCTTAACTTGTTTTGACATAATCTTAAAAAGTTATATACCGTTCGTAGATTGCGAGTATTAAGGAGAAAAAGAACGGGGCTTCTCAAGATTTAAAGGAGCTTTATGATTAATTTTCGATGAAACCAAGTTAAAGCCCGACCCAAGCCCACTTGTGTGAAGCCTTGCATATGTTATATATTATTATAACACAAATTAACACAAATTGAATTAGCGAAAGGATCATTCGCTAAAAATCCTCATAATCTGGTCACATTCGCTATTAATTATAGAGTATTGGTCTCATTCGCTAGTAAAACTAACAAATGAGGCCTATTCGATAAAAGAACTTATGAATGGAATTCGTTCGTAAGAAGTTGAACGAATAAACACAAAAACACAGAGAATGGGTCAAGTAAGGAAAAGGTCAAAGTAAAAATTTAAGAACCCAGAAAGTCAAACATGCAAATTTGAATTCTGATAATGCTCGATGTTGAATCATTAACACCAAAACCTATTACAAATTGATCGATACATGATCAATAATCCATTGATGTATGTAATTCTATTCAAGAACAAGTTATAATTGTTAAGTAATCAGTTGTTAAGTCCACAGAGTTAAAAACGATAAAACCCATTCAAACCAGTTCAGAACATCAACTTAAGCATTATAGTACTCAGACTATTCTAACGATGACGATTGAAGATGAACATCATGAATTGATTTGACTGATATGGTTTTAAAAAAAAATGAATGGGTTTCTCTTAGAGAGTGGGAAAAACGAGGAGTAATAATGAAGAACGAATGAGTAACATGTGTTTCGACCCTATATTTATACTCTATACATCCTTGGTACGTACTCCAAGACAACAAATGGGCTTATTCGTTAAGAAATTAACGAATCCTGATGTGTTGTAAACCACACGTATTCTCAGCACCATTTTTCATTCTAATTGTTGCTTTTATATCTAATACTTAATGTTTCTTAACTTGTTTTGACATAATCTTACAAAGTTATATACCGTTCGTAGATTGCGGGTATTAAAGAGAAAAAGAACGGGGCTTCTCAAGACTTAATGGAGCTTTATGATTAATTTTCGAAGAACCAAGTTAAGGCCCGACCCAAGCCCACTTGTGTGAATCCTTGCATACATTATATATTATTATAACATAAATTAACATAAATTGAATTAGCGAAAGGATCATTCGCTAAAAATCCTCATAATCTGGTCACATTCGCTATTAATTATAGAGTATTGGTCTCATTCGCTAGTAAAACTAACAAATGAGGCCTATTCGATAAAAGAACTTATGAATGGAATTCGTTCGTAATAAGTTGAACGAATGAACTCAAAAACACAGAGATTGGGTCAAGTAAGGAAAAGGTCAAAGTAAAAATTTAAGAACCCAGAAAGTCAAACATGCAAATTTGAATTCTGATAATGCTCGATGTTGAATCATTAACACCAAAACCTTTTACAAATTGATCGATACATGATCAATAATCCATTGATGTATGTAATTCTATTCAAGAACAAGTTATAATTGTTAAGTAATCAGTTGTTAAGTCCACAGAGTTAAAAACGATAAAACCCATTCAAACCAGTTCAGAACATCAACTTAAGCATTATAGTACTCAGACTATTCTAACGATGACGATTGAAGATGAACATCATGAATTGATTTGACTGATATGGTTTTAAAAAAAATGAATGGGTTTCTCTTAGAGAGTGGGAAAAACGAGGAGTAATATTGAAGAACGAATGAGTAACATGTGTTTCGACCCAACATTTATACTCCATACATCCTTGGCATGTACTCCAAGACAACAAATGGGCTTATTCGTTAAGGAATTAACGAATTCTGATGTGTTGCAAAACACACGTATTCTCAGCACCATTTTTCATTCTAATCCTTGCTTTTATATCTAATACTTAATGTTTCTTAACTTGTTTTGACATAATCTTACAAAGTTATATACCGTTCGTAGATTGCGGGCATTAAAGAGAAAAAGAACGGGGCTTCTCAAGACTTAAAGGAGCTTTATGATTAATTTTCGAAGAACAAAGTTAAGGCCCGACCCAAGCCCACTTGTGTGAAGCCTTGCATATGTTATATATTATTATAACACAAATTAACACAAAATGAATTAGCGAAAGGATCATTCGCTAAAAATCCTCATATTCTGGTCACGTTCGCTATTAATTATAGAGTATTGGTCACATTCGCTAGTAAAACTAACAAACGAGGCCTATTCGCTAAAAGAACTAATGAATGGAATTCGTTCTTAAAAATTGAACGAATGAACACAAAAACACAGAGAATGGGTCAACTAATGAAAAGGTCAAATTAAAAATATAATAACCCAGAAAGTCAAACATGAAAATTTGAATTCTGTTAATGCTCAACGTGGAATCATTAACACCAAAACCTATTACAAAGTGATCGATACATGATCAATAATCCATTGATGTATGTAATTCCATTCTAGAACAAGTTATAATCGTTAAGTAATCATTTGTTAAGTCCACCGAGATAAAAACGATAAAACCCATTTAAACCAGTTCAGAACATCAACTTAAGCGTTATAGTACTCAGACTATTCCTTACGATGACGATTGTTGATGAACATCAGGAATAGATTTAACTGATATGGTTTTAAAAAAAAATTGAATGGGTTTCTCCTAGAGAGTGGTAAAAACGAGGAGTAATAGTGAAGAACGAATGAGTTCCATTTGTTACGACCCTATATTTATACTCCATACATCCTTGGCACGTACTCCAAGACAACAAATGGGCTTATTCGTTAAGAAATTAACGAATCTTGATGTGTTGTAAAACACACGTATTCTCAGCACCATTTTTCATTCTAATTGTTGCTTTTATATCTAATACTTAATGTTTCTTAACTTGTTTTGATATAATCTTACAAAGTTATATACCGTTCGTAGATTGCGGGTATTAAAGAGAAAAAGAACGGGGCTTCTCAAGACTTAAAGGAGCTTTATGATTAATTTTCGAAGAACCAAGTTAAGGCCCGACCCAAGCCCACTTGTGTGAAGCCTTGCATATGTTATATATTATTATAACACAAATTAACACAAAATGAATTAGCGAAAGGATCATTCGCTAAAAATCCTCATATTCTGGTCACGTTCGCTATTAATTATAGAGTATTGGTCACATTCGCTAGTAAAACTAACAAACGAGGCCTATTCGCTAAAAGAACTAATGAATGGAATTCGTTCTTAAAAATTGAACGAATGAACACAAAAACACAGAGAATGGGTCAACTAATGAAAAGGTCAAAGTAAAAATATAATAACCCAGAAAGTCAAACATGAAAATTTGAATTCTGTTAATGCTCAATGTGGAATCATTAACACCAAAACCTATTACAAAGTGATCGATACATGATCAATAATCCATTGATGTATGTAATTCCATTCTAGAACAAGTTATAATCGTTAAGTAATCATTTGTTAAGTCCACCGAGATAAAAACGATAAAACCCATTTAAACCAGTTCAGAACATCAACTTAAGCGTTATAGTACTCAGACTATTCCTTACGATGACGATTGTTGATGAACATCAGGAATAGATTTAACTGATATGGTTTTAAAAAAAAATTGAATGGGTTTCTCCTAGAGAGTGGGAAAAACGAGGAGTAATAGTGAAGAACGAATGAGTTCCATTTGTTACGACCCTATATTTATACTCCATACATCCTTGGCACGTACTCCAAGACAACAAATGGGCTTATTCGTTAAGAAATTAACGAATCTTGATGTGTTGTAAAACACACGTATTCTCAGCACCATTTTTCATTCTAATTGTTGCTTTTATATCTAATACTTAATGTTTCTTAACTTGTTTTGATATAATCTTACAAAGTTATATACCGTTCGTAGATTGCGGGTATTAAAGAGAAAAAGAACGGGGCTTCTCAAGACTTAAAGGAGCTTTATGATTAATTTTCGAAGAACCAAGTTAAGGCCCGACCCAAGCCCACTTGTGTGACGCCTTCCATATGTTATATATTATTATAACACAAATTAACACAAAATGAATTAGCGAAAGGATCATTCGCTAAAAATCCTCATATTTTAGTCACATTCGCTATTAATTATAGAGTATTGGTCTCATTCGCTAGTAAAACTAACAAATGAGGCCTATTAGATAAAAGAACTAATGAATGGAATTCGTTCGTAAGAAATTGAACGAATGAACACAAAAACACAGAGAATGGGTCAACTAATGAAATGGTCAATGTAAAAATTTTAGATGCCAGAAAGTCAAACATGCAAATTTGAATTCTGATAATACTCAATGTTGAATCATTAACACCAAAACCTATTACAAATTGATCGATACATGATCAATAATCCATTGATGTATGTAATTCCATTCTAGAACAAGTTATAATTGTTAAGTAATCAGTTGTTTAGTCCACATAGTTAAAAACGATAAAACCCATTGAAACCAGTTCAGAACATCAACTTAAGAATTATAATACTCAGACTATTCCTAACGATGACGATTGAAGATGAACATCAGGAATTGATTTGACTGATATGGTGTTAAAAAAAATTGAATGGGTTTCTCTTAGAGAGTGGGAAAAACGAGGAGTTATAGTGAAGAACGAATGAGTTTCATGTGTTTCGACCCTATATTTATACTCCATACATCCTTGGCACGTACTCCAAGACAACAAATGGGCTTATTCGTTAAGAAATTAACAAATCCTGATGTGTTGTAAAACACACGTATTCTCAGCACCATTTTTCATTCTAATTGTTGCTTTTATATCTAATACTTAATGTTTTGTAGGCTCCTGGACGGATCGTACACGGGATGTCGATAACAACGCAGGTGCGGAATCCCTGCGTAGGTAGATACGAGTGTAGAGTATGTAGAGATCGAACACACAAGCAATAAACTAAACACGTTATATTGATAACAAACACGTGACCCGAGGTCACTATTACAGACAATGACACGTAACACACGAAGTGAACAGCTGAAACGAAAACCCTAAACGACCAACTCATAAACTGTTCAGCTGAACAGTTTATATACACGACAACTTCGCCATAGGCGAAGTTGTCAATAACTTCGCTGGTTCTACAAGTTCGCCTGAGCGAACTTGTTGACAACTTCGCACGTACAAAAACATAAACATAATCATAAACATAATTACATTACAGACTCGATTACAAATGCTAGACTATGAACTACTGACACACATGTACCAACAGACTCCCCCTTGGCAGTAGCTTCATATCTTGATCTTCAAATCTTGAGTCTTGTAATCTTGCATTTCTACGCGTGCGCTCCCTCTCAAACACATACCGACACCACCCGTTGATATTTCCTAGCTTGATCCTTCCAAGCAGGAATGTAGAAGATCTTCTTCTCGTTGAGCACTTTCAGATCAGCCTTCGATAGATTAACAAGATGCATCGGGTCGTAAACCCTAAGCACTTCTTGTTCATCCTCATCTTCCATAACCGCCTCCGCTGTCTCACAATCCACGAACCACCATTTTAGGTCTTTGAGCACGTCCTTGGGCATGAGCTTCATCGGTACTTCTTTAAGGCACCGGATCGGTTTATATTTCATAACCATCCAAGGTTTTCCATCAACTCTCAGACCTCTATCCTTGTCTTCGACAAGTTTCCCCTTTTGTGGTTTCAGTAGCTCAAACTTTTTCTCTTTAACGCACTCCTTCCACACGATCTTCCCGATGATTCTAGCCATGTTGTCTTCACTTCTGTTTATCAATCCTAATCTGGCTAAATCTTTTACCTCACATTCTGGCAGTGTGTTTAGAGAACTCAACTTTCTCTGGAAGTACTGAATGCCATCGTATCTCTTGATCACGAAGTGCCGCAGCTGCTCGTCATATAACCAGCAGATAATACCTTTCTTGGCTTCCGCGTATCCCTTAATATTGTAACTTTTTCTGAACATCTTAGGGACCGCCGGCTTCTTCGTCTTTACGAACCAGTGGGCACAACCCTCCTTCCATTTCGGTTGTTCCTCCCACTCAGCATCTTCCTCCGCGTTCTCATCACCCAACTCTGGTCTCTCAACCTCCGGAATCTCGTGTTCCACGGAGTCATCAACAATCTCCCCTTCCTCTAACACGTTTTCAACCGTAATCTGCTCTCCAATCCTCTCGATCTCATCAACTGGCAGCACATCATCTTCAATCATAAACTCATCATCCTCCTCATCCAACTCTTTCAATGCGTCGATAACATCTTCAACATCAGCATCATCATCAACCGCTACCACGTCGTCACCAGCTGCATTTGTAGACTCCCCCTCAGCTGTGGAAGCCCCAAGAGCCTGAGAGGTTCTTGGCAGCTCACCACCTGCACCTTCCGGTGCATTGGGATCATCGTCATGATCTTCTCTCCGTTTCGTCCTCAACTCATCTCCCCTACATGTCTTCTCCCCCTGAGATGCCAAGAATGCCTTGAAGGCATCTATAACTTTACTGTGTTCAACCAGGAGAGCTGCTTGTAGTTGATTGGATTCCACTAGGCTTTGAATGGTCTTTGTCTGATCAGCAACAATCCGCTCTAGTGATGTAATCCTCTCGGAATCTGAAGTAGGCGTTGGAGTTGGCGGGACATCAGCAGCAGAAGTGACCGCAGGTGGTACACTTGGTAACCCTGCCGTAGTAGTGATGGTCGACTCAACAAATCGTGCAACTACCACCGGTGGATTAAGCGGTTGGGGTGGTAGAGACAAAATTGCTGGGGCCGACGTCTCGACAGCAGTAACCTGTGCTGTGGAAGGAATAAGAGACATACCAGACAAGGCAGGTGGAGCAAAACGTACCAGCCTCGAAGATTCTCCAGCTCCGGAACCCATACCTGTCCGTTCTCTTCGTGAACGTCTGAGCACAATCTGCACTGCCTCCTCTTCATCAACTTCGTCCTCATCCTCGTCTACAGTTCTCGGCCTCTTTCCCGTAGTTCTCTCCCGAGACACCATAAGTCGTCTCGCTTCAGCAAACGTTTCGTCTAGATCGGAGTCAGCTACCGAAGTAACTGCTCTAGTAACATCCATAAACTGAGGACCCGAGACATCCATATCAAACAAACCATGTCCGCCTAAGGCAGCATCAAGATCAACGTCTTCAGCAGTAGACACAGCAGGAGATACCGCAGCTGGCACAGCAGCAGAGGCAACAGTAGATACAACAGGCGCAGCTGATACAGCATGTGGTGCTGCCGCCTGATGTGGTTGCGGGTCTCTGAACTCGTCCCCTCCTGCAGGAACATACTCCGGATTGATGAGATACCCGAATAATGGAGTATGCCTGGGACGCAGCTCAGGCTTGCTACGAGTGCTCGAACTGCGGCACTGAGCAAAGATACGTTTCGTCACGCATTCGACGTATCTAATCGGGCGTCTCTGCGGTAGCGACGGAGCGACATGATTCAAAATCATCTGTAAGAAACGAGGATACATAGTGAATCGCTCGCGCGCCACAGTTCTTCTCTGACGATCGATCTCGTAGAATATCAGCTGACTAAAAGAATATCGGCGGTTGTAAGTCAGCGCTATCATGGCTGACTGCATCGTCGCGCCCATCCCATCTGTTCCTGCCTTCCTGCCGGACATGCATATAATCAATACATGCATCAGGAAGCGCCATTGATCCAGCAAAAACCCTTTCCTCCTCTGCGAGTCCCCCAGCGGACCCGAATAACCCATCCTCAAATAAACTCCATCACGGAAAGGAGCTACGAACTCCGTTGGGTCATCTCTTGTTTCTTCACCGAACTGCAGAGCCAACCGTATATCTTCCGAGGAAAACTGTATGTCATGACCATTTACGGTTGCTCGCATCACCGGAGGCTCAGGCCTGCAATCATAGTACACTGTCTGCCAAAAGTCTTCAATGTTAGGCAGAGAAATGGGCAGTGTATTTGTGATCGCATGAAAGGCTCTTGATCGCTGGAGAAACGTGATAATCTCCCTGTAGTCTTCTACGCCTCGTGCGTCTGGATCTAAAGTGATGTACTGGTAATGGGCTGGAAAGAATTGTCGTTGATCATCACCGTCGTCACCACCAGCACCTCCAACAGCAGCCATATCTGCACAAAACAAAACAAGTTAGAGAACAGTTAAGCAACTCACAAGTTCGCTTTGTACCACGTGCGAAGTTGTGATTAAACCTGTACAGGCGAACTTAAAGGTGAGGCGAAGTTGGGAACAACTTCGCTTCATTTGTAAGTTCGTCGAAAAACTGTTAAGTGAATTGATATAGGCGATGTTGATGATAACTTCGCCTTGGCACAACATCGCCTCAGGCGAACTTGAGTTCAAGGCGAAGTTACGGATAACTTCGCCACAGGCGAAATTAAGCTTCAGGCGAAGTTGCGATTAACTTCGCCTTAGGCGAAATTAAGCCACAGGCGAAGTTGTGGATAACTTCGCCTAAACCATAATTTCGCCTGAATATGAAACGGCGACTGTTCAGATTCATAAGGCAATGATCCGATGTTTTCGGACCGATTTGACGATCCAGCAGTGAAGAACAACATATAGTAATGGTGTTAAGACGTAAAGCTCGTCCATGAACACGTAACACAAAGGTGAAAGACTTGGTTTTGAAGGTTCGACGACCCGAGGTCTCGAACCGGGTAAAACTATAACGAACGAGTAAGTTTGGGAATGATATTGACAACACATACCACGAGTATAATAGAAACTGGAAACACAAAGATCGAAAACGAAAAGGATGATAAGATCGCCGGAACTATGCTCTGAAAATAAGTTCGCTGTGGTTTTGACAATAATGAACTGTTCCAGTTTTAAAAGCCTTATATAGGGCAGAGTTGGTTCAGGCGAAGTTACGCTTAACTTCGCCTAGGCGAAGTTAAGCACAACTTCGCCGAATTCAACAACTTCGCCCGTAATTTCAAAATCAGCCCTTTAAGTTTGAAGAATCTTGCACGTAACATTAGAAGTTTCCAAAAAGAGTTAAACAAATATGATCAAGACCCAGTAACCAACGATAAATTAATATAACTACAAAAATAGAAAAACTTATAAAATTTTAACGAAATAAGGGATCAAATTTCAGTCTAGTCAGGGACCACTACGTTTTAGACAAGATCCCAACAGGAATCATACTAACTATGTGACTGTCACTGGGATCCGTGTTTAGCTGTATTATGACATAGAGAAACAGGTTGTAAGCATGTAAATAACTTAAATGGTTTTCATCGTTTCTGTGATACGGATTAAGGTTCAGTTAAGCTCAAAATTTTAAGTGGGCAACAACTCAGAGATAATGATGTCTTCTATCTATTCTCAAAGCGTATTTGGCTATACCCAAGTCACCCCGAATTGACTTCGACCCATAGTGTCTGATTAACTTGTATATACTCGTCGTCTGCTTCCCGTTCTCTTCTTACTCCAGAATTGAGAAGTCTTGATTGTTACTATGTCTCATAAGTACTAAAAAAATATACATGTATAATAATTTTTTTTTTTTTTTTTTTTTTTTTTTTTAAACCAAACATTCTTATTGACTTCGGAGTACTAAACCACTGCAAGTCCCGAATCTGGATCACTGCAGTGTCTTGAAATGCTTTCTTCACGGGAATCAGAACACTCACGGGCTCGTGTATGACTGGGTAGTTGCTTTTCTGCCTATCCTTCGAAAAGATATGTATGAAGACATACAACACTTTTAAGGAGTTTCCACGTAAATTCGAGTAGTTTAAGTTAGTATCACATACACTTTTACGCACCATAAAAATTACCATGACATACAATGACTGTTCTAAAGCCTTTTAAGCCTAATAACTTCACTAGTTAAGCACACACAATCAGTATATATATCATTTTCCAAGGTTGGACAAATTTTCTGTTAAACACAGCAAAGAACTTCTTACGAAGTATTAGACTTGAAAAGTAATTTCATTTCCCAATAAAATTTTGATTTCAATCGCCCCGATCACGTCAAAGTCTTCAGGTAAACGGCAATCCTGAAGATCCAATGGATCAATTGGACCGACCACATACAAGTATGTGTCCTTCTTACTAAGAATGACCGACTAATTTTCAGCAACTGAAGAACACACGTCATAACTGCCCCGGTCACTTTCAGTCTTCCGGTTAATGGCTAACCTCATTCTCTAAGTCGAAACGAGGACCAAAACATATCCGAGGATATGTCCATCAAACTGAGGTAACCGACTAATTTTAAGCAATAATGACACAATTTTTTTTTTTTTTTTTTTTTTTTTTTTTTTTTTAGCAAACACAAAGGCATGGTTACTCGGGATTGATCATCCCGTTCAGCTCAATTAGGTTTTGAAATCTGGATTTATCAAACGCTTTTGTAAACAAATCAGCAAAGTTTTCCAGTGTATCAACCTTTTCGATCTTGATCAGTTTCTTCTCAGCACAATCCCGTATGAAGTGATGACGAATGTCAATATGCTTAGTTTTACTGTGCTTCACGGGATTGTTAATTACTGAGATGGCGGCAGTGTTATCAATTAAAATAGGAGTGAGTAAGAAATTCAGACCATAGTCGCGTAATTGTTGCTGAATCCACAAAACCTGAGAACAGCAGTTGGATGCTGCCATGTATTCAGCTTCGCATGTTGAGATTGCAACTGATGTCTGTTTCTTGCACTGCCAGGAAACTAATCTTCCTCCAAGAAACTGACAGCCTCCTGTTGTTGACTTCCGACTCTGATTGCATCCCCCATAATCAGAATCTGTATATGCCACCAGTTCAACGTCTCCTCCCTTTGGGTACCACAACCCTAGTTTCGGCTTGCCTCTGAGATACCGCAAAATCCTCTTCACACCTTTCATGTGAGATTCCTTTGGGTTTGCCTGAAAATGAGCACAAAGACAAACAGCAAACATTATATCAGGCCTAGAAGCAGTTAAATACATTAAAGAACCTATTATCGCCCGATACAGAGTTGGGTCCACATCTGCGTCACCATCTGATTCAGCGCCCAATTTGTGAGTGACGCAGATTGGAGTGTCATATGGAGAACTGTCCTCCATCTTGAATCTCTTCAGCACATCATGAACGTACTTCGTTTGATGAATGAACATCCCGTCCTTCTTCTGATCAACCTGCAATCCTAGAAAGAAAGTTAGTTCACCCATAGCACTCATCTCGAATCGTTTCTTCATGACAGCCTCAAAATCCTGACACATGGATACTCTTGATGCAGCAAAAATGATATCATCCACGTAGACTTGAACCAGCAGGAAGTCACATCCTTCTCTCTTCACAAACAACGTACTGTCGATCAAACCCCTTTCAAAACCGTTTTCCAGCAAGTAGTCTGACAACGTTGAATACCAGGCACGAGGTGCCTGATGTAACCCATACAACGCCTTGCTCAACCTGTATACGTGATCAGGAAAGTCTGGGTCAGGAAAACCCAGAGGTTGCTCAACATACACAACCTCATCAACTTTCCCGTTTAGAAACGCGCTCTTCACATCCAACTGAAATACCTTCATCTTTTTAAATGCAGCAAACGCCAAAAACAATCGAATCGCTTCTAACCGGGCGACAGGGGCGAACACCTCATTGTAATCAATACCCTCTTGCTGATTAAAACCTTTAACAACCAGCCTCGCCTTATTTCTTACGATAATCCCCTTATCATCTCTCTTACACTTGAACACCCATTTTGTGCCTATAGCATGCACATTCTTTGGTTTTTCAACCAAAGTCCAAACTTCCATTTTCTTGAACTGAGCCAACTCTTCTTGCATGGCTTCGACCCACGAGCTGTCCTTTAAAGCCATTTGATAGTTCTTTGGTTCAATTTGGCTTATAAAGCAGGAGTACAAACATTCGTTCATTATACCCGTTTCTTTAATGCTTGTATAAACACATGTGTGCTCATTCAAGCTACTTCTGGTTTGAACACTGGAGGACACATCACCTATAATATTCTCCAATGGGTGATCTTTGTGAATTCTCGTGGTCGGAACAGCACCGACATGCAAATTATCTTCCAAATTTGAAGAGATCTCATCTATGGTTGTTTCTGGCTGAGAGTGAAAAGGATTAATAAACTCTTCTTCAGTTGAGGCCGCTGGGGTATCGATAGGGTTTGATGTGGAAGGTTGAGATTTCTCAAACATCTGATGTTGCAATAGATTCTCTTCCTCATCAAGTATCATCTTCGTCACAGCTCTTTCGTCTTCTTCAGAAATTTCCAAATCAGGTACGTTAAACGACTTAAAAAGTTTAACCTAGTCGAAAAGCTCAGCAGGTCCATTGCTTGGTTTTGGCGGTTGGTAACTAGTAATGTCGGTGTTACAAACCACCTCCACCTTGCAAGTCGACGTATTGAAGACCCGTCTGTTGGGAGTCCCAACAACATAACCGACTAGGATTCCCTCATCGGCTACTTCACCAAATTTCGAATTAGTCTTCAAAATCGAACAAGGAGACCCAAATGGTTCAAGACCGCACAAGTTGGGCTTCCTTCCATGCATAAGCTCGTAACAAGTTTTTCCAAGTCTCTTAACGGTTAACACTCTATTCAGAACATAGCAGGCTGTAGCAACTGCTTCAGCCCAGAACATCACAGGAAGCTTCGAGTCTGCCAGCATAGTTCTGGCTCCTTCAATTAACGTTCGGTTCTTCCTTTCAGCCACTCCATTCTGTTGAGGAGTATACGGAGCGCTGTATTGATGTTCAATTCCTTTCTGAAGACAGAAGATTTCCATTTCAAAGTTCTTGAACTCTGTCCCATTGTCACTTCTGATGAATTTAACTGATTTACTCATGACGTTCTCAACTTTTGTAATTAGATTCTTCACCATCTGAGCCGTCTCGTCTTTCGTTTTCAGAAAATATACCCACGAGTATCGCGAGTAGTCATCAGTTATCACCAAGCAGTAAGAAGTACCACATAGACTTTTTACATTCACGGGACCGAAGAGATCCATATGAAGTAGTTCTAGAGTACCGGCAATTGAATTGATCTTCGTGGTGAGATGGGATTTCTTGTGTTGGTTTCCCTTCTTGCAGGCTATGCATTTGTCTTCAAAGTTAAAACTTTTTAAGGGAACGCCCATCACAAGCCCATTTTTGACAATGAAGTTCATCTTCCGAAGATGAATATGTCCCATTCTCCTGTGCCACAATTCTGATTCTGATTCGCTTGCTTTTGTCATTAAACAAGATTCTCCGGTGGCCATTTCAGTAGACCTCATATCCATCACATATGTATTCGTTTCACGTGGAGCTTTCATTACTATCCATTCGTCTGGTATTTGAAAACCAGGCTTCAATACGATCGCTTCATTCTTCGTGAAATGGACAGTGTAATCTTTATCACAAATCTGCGACACACTCAGCAGATTGTGCTTTAACTCCTCCACAAAGTTTACATTCTCAAGTGTCATTCTCCCATTCGACACAGTTCCTCTACCGGTAATCCTTCCTCCGCTCTCACCAGCAAAACTAACTCTTGCTCCCTGAACAGGTTTTAAGTCTTGCAACAAGTGTTTGTTGCCTGTCATGTGCCGGGAACAGCCGCTATCTACAATCCAAAGATTGTTGGCAGCCCTGTTCAACTGTTCCTGCACAATAAAACAAAGAGTTAGAATCTTGGGACCCAAGACCAATTGGTCTTGGATCGATACGCCCCGTACCCTGGCTTTCTCAAGTTAGCATCAGGATAATTTCTGTAAGTCCTGTTAGGGAATCTCCTTGCAGATTGAGTGTAATGCCTTCCAAACCTATGAGAGTTGAAAGTATTATATCTTGTGGTTTGGTTGAAAAACTGAGGTTTGTTTTTATAAAAACTTGAATTAGTTACATTTTTGCACTTTGAAAAGTTTTCATTTTTAGCAGTAACAAAATGACGCTTATCCTCAGTTGTATTTGGCCTCACACCTCTAAATCTCGGCTTCAGAGGGCAGTCTGCAACTAAATGCCCTAATTTGTTACATCTAAAGCAACACCGACTCTCCATTTTCTTGTCAAATGTTGGTTTGGATGTAGAGGTAGTGTTACCATCCGTATATCTCACATAAGGTGGGACGTACGGATTGAGTGGAGAACTCTTTTTAGAAATTTTATTTTTATCTCCACCGTTGGGTAACCCTACTTTCTCTTTTGTCTGACCAGATTCGGACAACTTATACGAATCCGATGAGACTGGACTCGAAACAGAAATATTCACACTAGAAACAGGCGAACTCGTTTCGCCACAGCTAACACTTGGTTCTACCCTTGTAATCTTGATTGGAGTTGTCTGAGTAACCTCGAAATCAACAGATTTCTGAACACTCGGATTATAGGTATAGTTGTGGTTAAAGGGTGGTGGAACTTCGTGATATCCGATTCCTCCCCTCTTTGCAGAGGTACCTTGATCACTCACGAGGTGATCAAGGATGGCCGAGGAATTCCTGAACTGCTCAAGTTTGCGGTTCAGTTCCACCACCTTCACCTGGTGGTCAGCAATCTGTTTATCCCGATCAGCAATCAATTTAGTTTTTTCTTCTAAAACTTCATAACTAAGATCAATTATTTCAATTTTCTCAGCAAGTTTAGTTTTTAAGCTTTGAATGTCTTTTTCACATGCTTTTATTTTAACTTTATAACTGTTTTCTCTTGATTTAGTAAAATGGTGATCTTCTTTAATAGTTTTAAAATCAGCATCTAAACGGACGTACTGATCAGTTATCGTAGTGAGTTGCTCAGAAAAATTCTCACAACTAGTACAAATATTCTTAGTACTTACCTCGGAGCGATTATCCTTGTCATCTGCCATGAAAGCGGTTTCTTCTTCATTAGCTTTCTCATTTCCATCAACCTTCTCACATTCTTCAACTTCAGACTCAGCCATGTTCGCTTTCTCACCAGAACCACTTGAATGCGGGTTCCAGTTGTACTCACCTGCTTCTCTGGTCAACATGGCGTTAATCTCTCTGTTAACTCCAGAGTGTTGTGTAGGCCGACCTTGTCCTCGTTCAACACTCTCATTTCTGCATTCCTTGGCAAAGTGCCCGTACTGTTGACAATTATAGCACCTTACCTTGGATTTGTCGAACCCGGGCCTACCACCAACAAACTTTCTCCCAGTTTTGTTCATAAACCGTTTTACACGCCTCACAATCATTGCCATTTGCCATTGCAAATCCATCTCCTCCAGATCATCAGCATCGATCTGGTCGTAGTCCTCATCCAGTACAGCAGGGTCCACAATCTTCCCCTGGATGTAGTTTTCGTAGGAAGCAATAAATGATGCATAGACTGCAAACTGCTCTTCAGCATATTTTACACTCATAGGCATCTTGGAATAATTATTGCTTGAGGCATTTGCAGAAAAACCACTTGAGGATGCTTGAGGCTTTGAAGTACTTGATCCTCCAGCAACGAAACAGACATCACCGTTCATGTTCACAGAAACGTTTCCTTCATGAGAAGAGTCAGGACCTGACTCCCCTTTCGAGTAAAAAGCAGCAGATTCAGGCCTCGAACTTGAGCCTGAATTAACCTTTGCACCATACATACCAGGGTCTTGTATCTGATCTGTTGGTGTTTCTTTTCGAACCATATTAAGCTCATAAGTTCTGAGCTTGTTTACTGCTGTTTCCAGATCATAATTTGGAAAGTCTCTGTCTTCCCTCATAAGAACGGTGTACATTTCCCACTTCGGTGGGAGAAGATCGAGAAGCTTTTCAACAATCTCTTCTTCTCGATAGGCAATCGAATAATTGCTAAGCTCTGTCATTAGATGATAGTATCTGGTGATAATATCATCCAGTGATTCGTTCTTCAAAAATTTGAAGACGGAGAACTGGGTCTTTAAGAGTTTGATCTTTGATGCACGGATACCCACATTCCTCTCGAATCTATTTTCAAGAGCATCCCAAAGCTCTCTCGCAGAAGTGTACTTTCTGAAAGTGTGGAGAACCTCTTGAGGAAGTGCCATTGTTATAGCTGCATGGGCCTTGCTCTCAGCCTCATACATTTTCTTTTCTTCATCCTCCATTTTGCTGTACTTCTTAACCACGTCACGGCCTTCGTATTGCATAGTTGGAGGGATATATCCATCCTGGATGCACACCCACATTTTGGCATCCTGGTATTTAATGTATTGGATGAATCTGTCCTTCCATGCCACGAAGTCAGTTCCTTTCATCAACCTCGGGGCCTTAGTGGCTGACCCCGCTTCTACTTCCATCTTGACCAAATCGGAGATGTTAATTGACGACATCCTTGCGAAAACCTGAAAAACCTGAAAATAAAAAAATATTAAAACAGCTCAGTAGGCGAAGTTAAGAGTAACTTCGCTTGAAAGTTAACTTCGCTGAAAAGAGAACTTCGCTGGGTCTTAAATTCGCTTGACTTGGCGAAGTTAAAAATAACTTCGCTTAGAATGAGCGAACTTAGGAGGTAAGCGAACTTGGGTGGAAAGCGAAGTTGCGGATAACTTCGTTAAGGCGAACTTATGAGGTAAGCGAAGTTGTGGTTAACTTCGCTAATCCTTATATCATCGCCGAAACCCTAATTCCAGTGACGGCAACTTCGCCTGAAGAATGGTAACTTCGCCCGAAGAACGGTAACTTCGCCCGATGAACAAGGAAACTGTTCAGATCTGATTTCGTCAATCCAGCAGTTTCCGATCAATGCAATGGCTTGAAAATGACTGTCAAGCACGAGCAAAACACAATCCCAACAAAAACACGTCCCGCGAAAAGGTCAAACGAGACGTTTTCTACACCCGCGTGAAATCCCGAACCTCAGAATCGAGCCGATGGCTCTGATACCAATTGTAGGCTCCTGGACGGATCGTACATGGGATGTCGATAACAACGCAGGTGCGGAATCCCTGCGTAGGTAGATACGAGTGTAGAGTATGTAGAGATCGAACACACAAGCAATAAACCAAACACGTTATATTGATAACAAACACGTGACCCGAGGTCACTATTACAGACAATGACACGTAACACACGAAGTGAACAGCTGAAACGAAAACCCTAAACGACCAACTCATAAACTGTTCCGCTGAACAGTTTATATACACGACAACTTCGCCATAGGCGAAGTTGTCAATAACTTCGCTGGTTCTACAAGTTCGCCTGAGCGAACTTGTTGACAACTTCGCACGTACAAAAACATAAACATAATCATAAACATAATTACATTACAGACTCGATTAGAAATGCTAGACTATGAACTACTGACACACATGTACCAACATGTTTCTTAACTTGTTTTGACATAATCTTAAAAAGTAATATACCGTTCGTAGATTGCGGGTATTAAAGAGAAAAAGAACGGGGCTTCTCAAGACTTAAAGGAGCTTTATGATTAATTTTCGAAGAACCAAGTTAAGGCCCGACCCAAGCCCACTTGTGTGAAGCCTTCCATATGTTATATATTATTATAACACAAATTAACACAAAATGAATTAGCGAAAGGATCATTCGCTAAAAATCCTCATATTATAGTCACATTCGCTATTAATTATAGAGTATTGGTCTCATTCGCTAGTAAAACTAACAAATGAGGCCTATTAGATAAAAGAACTAATGAATGGAATTCGTTCGTAAGAAATTGAACGAATGAACACAAAAACACAGAGAATGGGTCAAGTAAGGAAAAGGTCAAAGTAAAAATTTTAGAAGCCAGAAAGTCAAACATGCAAATTTGAATTCTGATAATACTCAATGTTGAATCATTAACACCAAAACCTATTACAAATTGATCGATACATGATCAATAATCCATTGATGTATGTAATTCCATTCTAGAACAAGTTATAATTGTTAAGTAATCAGTTGTTTAGTCCACAGAGTTAAAAACGATAAAACCCATTGAAACCAGTTCATAACATCAACTTAAGCATTATAATACTCAGACTATTCCTAACGATGACGATTGAAGATGAACATCAGGAATTGATTTGACTGATATGTTGTTAAAAAAAATTGAATGGGTTTTTCTTAGAGAGTGGGAAAAACGAGGAGTTATAGTGAAGAGCAAATGAGTTTCATGTGTTTTGACCCTATATTTATACTCCATACATCCTTGGCACGTACTCCAAGACAACAAATGGGCTTATTCGTTAAGAAATTAACAAATCCTGATGTGATGTAAAACACACGTATTCTCAGCACCAGTTTTCATTCTAATTGTTGCTTTTATATCTAATACTTAATGTTTCTTAACTTGTTTTGACATAATCTTACAAAGTTATATACCATTCGTAGATTGCGGGTATTAAGGAGAAAAAGAACGGGGCTTCACAAGACTTAAAGGAGGTTTATGATTAATTTTCGAAGAACAAAGCTAAAGCCCGACCCAAGCCCACTTGTGTGAAGCCTTGCATATGTTATATATTATTATAACACAAATTAACACAAAATGAATTAGCGAAAGGATCATTCGCTAAAAATCCTCATAATCTGGTCACATTCGCTATTAATTAAAGAGTATTGGTCTCATTCGCTAGTAAAACTAACAAATGAGGCCTATTCAATAAAAGAACTAATGAAAGGAATTCGTTCGTAAGAAGTTGAACGAATGAACACAAAAACACAGAGAATGGGTCAAGTGAGGAAAAGGTCAAAGTAAAAATTTAACTACCCAGAAAGTCAAACATGCAAATTTGAATTCTGATAATGCTCAATGTTGAATCATTAACACCAAAACCTATTACAAATTGATCGATACATGATCAATAATCCATTGATGTATGTAATTCTATTCAAGAACAAGTTATAATTGTTAAGTAATCAGTTGTTAAGTCCACAGAGTTAAAAACGATAAAACCCATTCAAACCAGTTCAGAACATCAACTTAAGCATTATAGTACTCAGACTATTCTAACGATGACGATTGAAGATGAACATCATGAATTGATTTGACTGATATGGTTTTAAAAAAAATTGAATGGGTTTCTCTTAAAGAGTGGGAAAAACGAGGAGTAATAGTGAAGAACGAATGAGTTTCATGTGTTTCGACCCTATATTTATACTCCATACATCCTTGGCACGTACTCCAAGACAACAAATGGGCTTATTCGTTAAGAAATTAACGAATCTTGATGTGTTGTAAAACACATGTATTCTCAGCACCATTTTTCATTCTAATTGTTGCTTTTATATCTAATACTTAATGTTTCTTAAATTGTTTTGACATAATCTAACAAAGTTGTATACCGTTCGTAGATTGCGGGTATTAAAGAGAAAAAGAACGGGGCTTCTCAAGACTTAAAGGAGCTTTATGATTAATTTTCGAAGAACCAAGTTAAAGCCCGACCCAAGCCCACTTGTGTGAAGCCTTGCATATGTTATATGTTATTATAACACAAATTAACAAAAAATGTATTAGCGAAAGGATCATTCGCTAAAAATCCTCATAATCTGGTCACATTCGCAATTAATTATAGAGTATTGTTCTCATTCGCTAGTCAAACTAATAAATGAGTCCTATTCGATAAAAGAACTAATGAATGGAATTCGTTCGTAAGAAGTTGAACAAATGAACTCAAAAACACAGAGAATGGGTCAAGTAAGGAATAGGTCAAAGTAAAAATTTAAGAACCCAGAAAGTCAAACATGCAAATTTGAATTCTGATAATGCTCAATGTTGAATCATTAACACCAAAACCTATTACAAATTTATCGATACATGATCAATAATCCATTGATGTATGTAATTCTATTCAAGAACAAGTTATAATTTTTAAGTAATCAGTTGTTAAGTCCACAGAGTTAAAAACGATAAAACCCATTCAAACCAGTTCAGAACATCAACTTAAGCATTATAGTACTCAGACTATTCTAACGATGACGATTGAAAATGAACATCAGGAATTGATTTGACTGATATGGTTTTAAAAAAAATTGAATGGGTTTCTCTTAGAAAGTGGGAAAAACGAGGAGTTATAGTGAAGAACGAATGAGTTTCATGTGTTTCGACCCTATATTTATACTCCATACATACTTGGCACGTACTCCAAGACAACAAATGGGCTTATTCGTTAAGATATTAACGAATCCTGATGTGTTGTAAAACACACGTATTGTCAGCACCATTTTTCATTCTAATTGTTGCTTTTATATCTAATACTTAATGTTTCTTAACTTGTTTTGACATAATCTTACAAAGTTATATACCGTTCGTAGATTGCGGGTATTAAAGAGAAAAAGAACGAGGCTTCTCAAGACTTAAAGGAGCTTTATGATTAATTTTCGAAGAACCAAGTTAAAGCCCGAACCAGGCCCACTTGTGTGAAGCCTTGCATATGTTATGTATTATTATAACACAAATTAACAAAAAATGAATTAGCGAAAGGATCATTCGCTAAAAATCCTCATGATCTGGTCACATTCGCTATTAATTATAGAGTATTGGTCTCATTCGCTAGTAAAACTAACAAATGAGGCCTATTAGATAAAAGAACTAATGAATGGAATTCGTTCTTAAGAAATTGAACGAATGAACACAAAAACACAGAGAATGGGTCAAGAATGGAAAAGGTCAAAGTAAAAATTTTAGAAGCTAGAAAGTCAAACATGCAAATTTGAATTCTGATAATACTCAATGTTGAATCATTAACACCAAAACCTATTACAAATTGATCGATACATGATCAATAATCCATTGATGTATGTAATTCTATTCTAGAACAAGTTATAATTGTTAAGTAATTAGTTGTTAAGTCCACAGAGTTATAAACGATAAAACCCATTCAAACCAGTTCAGAACATCAACTTAAGCATTATAGTACTCAGACTATTCCTAACGATGACGATTGAAGATGAATATCAGGAATTGATTTGACTGATATGGTTTTAAAAAAAATTGAATGGGTTTCTCTTAGAGAGTGGGAAAAACGAGGAGTTATAGTGAAGAACGAATGAGTTTCATGTGTTTCGACCCAATATTTATACTCCATACATCCTTGGCACGTACTCCAAGACAACAAATGGGCTTATTTGTTAAGAAATTAACGAATCCTGATGTGTTCTAAAACACACGTATTCTCAGCACCATTTTTCATTCTAATTGTTGCTTTTATATCTAATACTTAATGTTTCTTAACTTGTTTTGACATAATCTTACAAAGTTATATACCGTTCGTAGATTGCGGGTATTAAAGAGAAAAAGAACGGGGTTTCTCAAGACTTAAAGGAGCTTTATGATTAATTTTCGAAGAACCAAGTTAAGGCCCGACCCAAGCCCACTTGTGTGAAGCCTTCCATATGTTATATATTATTATAACACAAATTAACACAAAATGAATTAGCGAAAGGATCATTCGCTAAAAATCCTCATATTCTAGTCACATTCGCTATTAATTATAGAGTATTGGTCTCATTCACTAGTAAAACTAACAAATGAGGCCTATTAGATAAAAGAACTAATGAATGGAATTCGTTCGTAAGAAATTGAACGAATGAACACAAAAACACAGAGAATGGGTCAAGTAAGGAAAAGGTCAAAGTAAAAATTTTAGAATCCAGAAAGGCAAACATGCAAATTTGAATTCTGATAATACTCAATGTTGAATCATTAACACCAAAACCTATTACAAATTGATCGATACATGATCAATAATCCATTGATGTATGTAATTCCATTCTAGAACAAGTTATAATTGTTAAGTAATCAGTTGTTTAGTCCACAGAGGCCATCAAAAACTGGGAAGCACCCAAGACTCCGACTGAGGTACGGCAATTCCTAGGACTGGCCGGCTACTACCGGCGTTTCATCGAGGGATTTTCAAAGATTGCTCAACCCCTCACCGCTTTGACTCACAAGGGCACTAAGTACAACTGGGGTGACGCGCAAGAATCCGCTTTTCAACTGTTGAAAACCAAGCTTTGTAGCGCCCCTATTTTAACTCTCCCCGAGGGAACGGAAAAATTTTGAGGTACACTGTGACGCGTCTATACAAGGTCTCGGTTGTGTGCTGATGCAACTCGAAAGGTTATAGCCTACGCCTCTAGACAACTACGGGTTCACGAGAAGAACTACACGACCCACGATTTGGAACTCGGAGCTGTAGTGTTTGCTCTTAAGATATGGAGGCATTACTTGTACGGTACCAAGTTTACCATTTACACCGACCACAAGAGTCAACAACATATCAACGATCAGAAGGAGCTGAACATGCGACAGCGTCGTTGGGTCGAGCTGCTTAAAGATTATGATTGTGCCATCAAGTACCACCCTGGCAAGGCCAATGTGGTGGCCGACGCCCTCAGCAGAAAAGAAACAGATAAACCCAGACGGGTGAGAGCATTGCAACTCACGATTCATGCCAGCTTACCCGATCAGATTCGCGATGCGCAACTGGAAGCTTTGAAAGATGATAATCTTCCATCGGAACTCATGCGGGGCATGAACAAGCAACTTGAAACCAGATCGGACGGGGTCCGATATTTTGAGAACCGGATTTGGGTTCCACGATACGGAGAGTTGAGAACTCTAGTGATGGACGAAGCTCACAAGTCCCGATATTCTATCCACCCTGGCTCAGATAAAATGTATCATGATTTAAAGGCACTTTACTGGTGGCCGAATATGAAAGCCGACATTGCCACCTACGTGAGCAAATGTTTGACTTGTGCCAGAGTCAAGATAGAATACCAGAAACCATCTGGTCTTCTGCAACAACCGGAACTCCCAATGTGGAAATGGGAACACATCTCAATGGATTTTATTACGGGTTTGCCTAAGACGCCGACGGGATGCGATACCATCTGGGTGATCGTTGACCGGTTGACTAAATCGGCACACTTCCTAGCAATTAAGGAAACGGACAAAATGGAAAGACTGACTCGTGTCTACATGAAGGAAGTAGTGTCGAGACACGGAGTGTCTGTCTCGATCATTTCCGATCGAGATTCTCGTTTTACCTCACACTTTTGGAAGTCGCTGCAAAGCGCACTGGGCACCCGTCTCGATATGAGTACAGCATACCATCCTCAGATGGATGGGCAAAGTGAACGGACTATTCAGACCCTGGAGGGTATGTTGCGTGCATGCGTTTTAGATTTCGGAAAAAGTTGGGAACCCCACTTACCCTTGGTAGAGTTTTCGTATAATAACAGCTACCACGCAAGTATTAAGGCAGCGCCGTTTGAAGCGCTGTACGGACGGAAGTGCCGATCACCACTCTGCTGGGCAGAGGTGGGTGATAGCCAAATCACTGGTCCGGAACTGGTACTCGAAACCTCGGAAAAGATTGTTCAAATCCGAAATCGCATGGCAGCAGCACGAGATCGCCAAAAGAGTTACGCCGACAAGCGCCGAAAACCTCTCGAATTTCAAGTGAACGATCGGGTGTTACTCAAAGTCTCACCTTGGAAAGGTGTGGTTCGCTTTGGTAAGCGAAACAAACTCAACCCACGATATGTTGGTCCGTACCGGATAACTGAGCGCATTGGTCCGGTGGCGTACCGACTGGACCTACCAACAGAACTCAGTGGCGTACACGATGTATTCCACGTATCAAATTTGAAGAAATGCCTGTCTGATGAAACCCAAGTAGTCCCTTTGGAGGAACTACAAGTTGATGAACAGTTACGGTTCATTGAGGAACCAGTCGAGGTTTTGGATTGGGAAACCAAAACGCTCAAGCACAGCAAAAATTCCAATCGTTAAGGTTCGTTGGAACTCGAGACGTGGACCGGAGTTCACATGGGAACGCGAGGATCACATGATGAAAAAGTATCCTCACCTTTTTGAAGGGCTAACCAAACACCGAAAACCGCGAAACCCGGCAAACCGTCAAACATCACCGGAGGTATGAATTAAATTTCGGGACGAAATTTCTTTCTACTAGGGGATGATATGACAAACTGAAAATTTTTCTTACTTTTTCAGACACTCATCACGACTTGACTCAAATTTTCGGGACGAAAATTCTTTAACATGGGAATGATGTGACAATCGTCAATTTCAGGTTAACCCCGTTAACTCAACTCCGTCAATTCAAACTTTAAGATCGTTGAATCTATAACGCACACTTCATTACATTTAAACTAGGGTTTAAATGACGCTTAAACACTTACTACATGTGTAGTCTTTCGGGATTTGCACCGAAACGCAAACGAGTTGACGCGAACGATTGATAAATAAACGACAAACGTCAAAACACTAATTATGTGAGTATTATGTGTTAGATATATGTGTGTTACTTGATTGTTATGTGGAATGTTAAACAAGAAACAAGAACCAACTAGTTTAGGCTAGAGATGTAACACTTGAAAGATTAGGGGCTTGAGTGTAACTTAGATTATTATAAATATATCACTAATAAACAAACCCTAACCTATTTTTCTTTTCCTCACAAACCCGATCGGAACCCCATACCCCCTCCCCCTTGGCTGCCGTCCACAAACACTCACATTCAACCATCAAATCAAGTGTTTAATCGAAGAACTAGGTTCTAGGAAGGTATAATTGATCATCCTTTACCTTCTTGTTGTTTGATTTTGATGTTTAATGGGTAAATTGAAAACCCTAGGCAGCCGATTTTCATGTGTATGTAGATGGTTAATATGATTGTTGTTATTTGGATAATGAATTGATAACTAGATTGATGTTGTTGCATGATTCATTGTTGTCTTTGATTTGAGTTAAAACACAAACCCTAATCTTGTATGTAGAGGCCATCAAAAACTGGGAAGCACCCAAGACTCCGACTGAGGTGCGGCAATTCCTAGGACTGGCCGGCTACTACAGGCGTTTCATCGAGGGATTTTCAAAGATTGCTCAACCCCTCACCGCTTTGACTCACAAGGGCACTAAGTACAACTGGGGTGACGCGCAAGAATCCGCTTTTCAACTGTTGAAAACCAAGCTTTGTAGCGCCCCTATTTTAGCTCTCCCCGAGGGAACGGAAAAATTTTGAGGTACACTGTGACGCGTCTATACAAGGTCTCGGTTGTGTGCTGATGCAACTCGAAAGGTTATAGCCTACGCCTCTAGACAACTACGGGTTCACGAGAAGAACTACACGACCCACGATTTGGAACTCGGAGCTGTAGTGTTTGCTCTTAAGATATGGAGGCATTACTTGTACGGTACCAAGTTTACCATTTACACCGACCACAAGAGTCTCCAACATATCTACGATCAGAAGGAGCTGAACATGCGACAGCGTCGTTGGGTCGAGCAGCTTAAAGATTATGATTGTGCCATCAAGTACCACCCTGGCAAGGCCAATGTGGTGGCCGACGCCCTCAGCAGAAAAGAAACAGATAAACCCAGACGGGTGAGAGCATTGCAACTCACGATTCATGCCAGCTTACCCGATCAGATTCGCGATGCGCAACTGGAAGCTTTGAAAGATGATAATCTTCCATCGGAACTCATGCGGGGCATGAACAAGCAACTTGAAACCAGATCGGACGGGGTCCGATATTTTGAGAACCGGATTTGGGTTCCACGATACGGAGAGTTGAGAACTCTAGTGACGGACGAAGCTCACAAGTCCCGATATTCTATCCACCCTGGCTCAGATAAAATGTATCATGATTTAAAGGCACTTTACTGGTGGCCGAATATGAAAGCCGACATTGCCACCTACGTGAGCAAATGTTTGACTTGTGCCAGAGTCAAGATAGAATACCAGAAACCATCTGGTCTTCTGCAACAACCGGAACTCCCAATGTGGAAATGGGAACACATCTCAATGGATTTTATTACGGGTTTGCCTAAGACTCCGACGGGATGCGATACCATCTGGGTGATCGTTGACCGGTTGACTAAATCGGCACACTTCCTAGCAATTAAGGAAACGGACAAAATGGAAAGACTGACTCGTGTCTACATGAAGGAAGTAGTGTCGAGACACGGAGTGTCTGTCTCGATCATTTCCGATCGAGATTCTCGTTTTACCTCACACTTTTGGAAGTCGCTGCAAAGCGCACTGGGCACCCGTCTCGATATGAGTACAGCATACCATCCTCAGATGGATGGGCAAAGTGAACGGACTATTCAGACCCTGGAGGGTATGTTGCGTGCATGCGTTTTAGATTTCGGAAAAAGTTGGGAACCCCACTTACCCTTGGTAGAGTTTTCGTATAATAACAGCTACCACGCAAGTATTAAGGCAGCGCCGTTTGAAGCGCTGTACGGACGGAAGTGCCGATCACCACTCTGCTGGGCAGAGGTGGGTGATAGCCAAATCACTGGTCCGGAACTGGTACTCGAAACCTCGGAAAAGATTGTTCAAATCCGAAATCGCATGGCAGCAGCACGAGATCGCCAAAAGAGTTACGCCGACAAGCGCCGAAAACCTCTCGAATTTCAAGTGAACGATCGGGTGTTACTCAAAGTCTCACCTTGGAAAGGTGTGGTTCGCTTTGGTAAGCGAAACAAACTCAACCCACGATATGTTGGTCCGTACCGGATAACTGAGCGCATTGGTCCGGTGGCGTACCGACTGGACCTACCAACAGAACTCGGTGGCGTACACGATGTATTCCACGTATCAAATTTGAAGAAATGCCTGTCTGATGAAACCCAAGTAGTCCCTTTGGAGGAACTACAAGTTGATGAACAGTTACGGTTCATTGAGGAACCAGTCGAGGTTTTGGATTGGGAAACCAAAACGCTCAAGCACAGCAAAAATTCCAATCGTTAAGGTTCGTTGGAACTCGAGACGTGGACCGGAGTTCACATGGGAACGCGAGGATCACATGATGAAAAAGTATCCTCACCTTTTTGAAGGGCTAACCAAAACACCGAAAACCGCGAAACCCGGCAAACCGTCAAACATCACCGGAGGTATGAATTAAATTTCGGGACGAAATTTCTTTCTACTAGGGGATGATATGACAAACTGAAAATTTTTCTTACTTTTTCAGACACTCATCACGACTTGACTCAAATTTTCGGGACGAAAATTCTTTAACATGGGAATGATGTGACAATCGTCAATTTCAGGTTAACCCCGTTAACTCAACTCCGTCAATTCAAACTTTAAGATCGTTGAATCTATAACGCACACTTCATTACATTTAAACTAGGGTTTAAATGACGCTTAAACACTTACTACATGTGTAGTCTTTCGGGATTTGCACCGAAACGCAAACGAGTTGACGCGAACGATTGATAAATAAACGACAAACGTCAAAACACTAATTATGTGAGTATTATGTGTTAGATATATGTGTGTTACTTGATTGTTATGTGGAATGTTAAACAAGAAACAAGAACCAACTAGTTTAGGCTAGAGATGTAACACTTGAAAGATTAGGGGCTTGAGTGTAACTTAGATTATTATAAATATATCACTAATAAACAAACCCTAACCTATTTTTCTTTTCCTCACAAACCCGATCGGAACCCCATACCCCCTCCCCCTTGGCTGCCGTCCACAAACACTCACATTCAACCATCAAATCAAGTGTTTAATCGAAGAACTAGGTTCTAGGAAGGTATAATTGATCATCCTTTACCTTCTTGTTGTTTGATTTTGATGTTTAATGGGTAAATTGAAAACCCTAGGCAGCCGATTTTCATGTGTATGTAGATGGTTAATATGATTGTTGTTATTTGGATAATGAATTGATAACTAGATTGATGTTGTTGCATGATTCATTGTTGTCTTTGATTTGAGTTAAAACACAAACCCTAATCTTGTATGTAGAGGCCATCAAAAACTGGGAAGCACCCAAGACTCCGACTGAGGTGCGGCAATTCCTAGGACTGGCCGGCTACTACCGGCGTTTCATCGAGGGATTTTCAAAGATTGCTCAACCCCTCACCGCTTTGACTCACAAGGGCACTAAGTACAACTGGGGTGACGCGCAAGAATCCGCTTTTCAACTGTTGAAAACCAAGCTTTGTAGCGCCCCTATTTTAGCTCTCCCCGAGGGAACGGAAAAATTTTGAGGTACACTGTGACGCGTCTATACAAGGTCTCGGTTGTGTGCTGATGCAACTCGAAAGGTTATAGCCTACGCCTCTAGACAACTACGGGTTCACGAGAAGAACTACACGACCCACGATTTGGAACTCGGAGCTGTAGTGTTTGCTCTTAAGATATGGAGGCATTACTTGTACGGTACCAAGTTTACCATTTACACCGACCACAAGAGTCTCCAACATATCTACGATCAGAAGGAGCTGAACATGCGACAGCGTCGTTGGGTCGAGCTGCTTAAAGATTATGATTGTGCCATCAAGTACCACCCTGGCAAGGCCAATGTGGTGGCCGACGCCCTCAGCAGAAAAGAAACAGATAAACCCAGACGGGTGAGAGCATTGCAACTCACGATTCATGCCAGCTTACCCGATCAGATTCGCGATGCGCAACTGGAAGCTTTGAAAGATGATAATCTTCCATCGGAACTCATGCGGGGCATGAACAAGCAACTTGAAACCAGATCGGACGGGGTCCGATATTTTGAGAACCGGATTTCGGTTCCACGATACGGAGAGTTGAGAACTCTAGTGATGGACGAAGCTCACAAGTCCCGATATTCTATCCACCCTGGCTCAGATAAAATGTATCATGATTTAAAGGCACTTTACTGGTGGCCGAATATGAAAGCCGACATTGCCACCTACGTGAGCAAATGTTTGACTTGTGCCAGAGTCAAGATAGAATACCAGAAACCATCTGGTCTTCTGCAACAACCGGAACTCCCAATGTGGAAATGGGAACACATCTCAATGGATTTTATTACGGGTTTGCCTAAGACTCCGACGGGATGCAATACCATCTGGGTGATCGTTGACCGGTTGACTAAATCGGCACACTTCCTAGCAATTAAGGAAACGGACAAAATGGAAAGACTGACTCGTGTCTACATGAAGGAAGTAGTGTCGAGACACGGAGTGTCTGTCTCGATCATTTCCGATCGAGATTCTCGTTTTACCTCACACTTTTGGAAGTCGCTGCAAAGCGCACTGGGCACCCGTCTCGATATGAGTACATCATACCATCCTCAGATGGATGGGCAAAGTGAACGGACTATTCAGACCCTGGAGGGTATGTTGCGTGCATGCGTTTTAGATTTCGGAAAAAGTTGGGAACCCCACTTACCCTTGGTAGAGTTTTCGTATAATAACAGCTACCACGCAAGTATTAAGGCAGCGCCGTTTGAAGCGCTGTACGGACGGAAGTGCCGATCACCACTCTGCTGGGCAGAGGTGGGTGATAGCCAAATCACTGGTCCGGAACTGGTACTCGAAACCTCGGAAAAGATTGTTCAAATCCGAAATCGCATGGCAGCAGCACGAGATCGCCAAAAGAGTTACGCCGACAAGCGCCGAAAACCTCTCGAATTTCAAGTGAACGATCGGGTGTTACTCAAAGTCTCACCTTGGAAAGGTGTGGTTCGCTTTGGTAAGCGAAACAAACTCAACCCACGATATGTTGGTCCGTACCGGATAACTGAGCGCATTGGTCCGGTGGCGTACCGACTGGACCTACCAACAGAACTCGGTGGCGTACACGATGTATTCCACGTATCAAATTTGAAGAAATGCCTGTCTGATGAAACCCAAGTAGTCCCTTTGGAGGAACTACAAGTTGATGAACAGTTACGGTTCATTGAGGAACCAGTCGAGGTTTTGGATTGGGAAACCAAAACGCTCAAGCACAGCAAAAATTCCAATCGTTAAGGTTCGTTGGAACTCGAGACGTGGACCGGAGTTCACATGGGAACGCGAGGATCACATGATGAAAAAGTATCCTCACCTTTTTGAAGAGCTAACCAAAACACCGAAAACCGCGAAACCCGGCAAACCGTCAAACATCACCGGAGGTATGAATTAAATTTCGGGACGAAATTTCTTTCTACTAGGGGATGATATGACAAACTGAAAATTTTTCTTACTTTTTCAGACACTCATCACGACTTGACTCAAATTTTCGGGACGAAAATTCTTTAACATGGGAATGATGTGACAATCGTCAATTTCAGGTTAACCCCGTTAACTCAACTCCGTCAATTCAAACTTTAAGATCGTTGAATCTATAACGCACACTTCATTACATTTAAACTAGGGTTTAAATGACGCTTAAACACTTACTACATGTGTAGTCTTTCGGGATTTGCACCGAAACGCAAACGAGTTGACGCGAACGATTGATAAATAAACGACAAACGTCAAAACACTAATTATGTGAGTATTATGTGTTAGATATATGTGTGTTACTTGATTGTTATGTGGAATGTTAAACAAGAAACAAGAACCAACTAGTTTAGGCTAGAGATGTAACACTTACCATGGTGTGGATTGACCTGGTAAGCTCAACTGGAGGTTGAGTGGGTGTAATTTTGGCTAACACTTACCATGGTGTGGATTGACCTGGTGACGGGCACTTGATAAACAGTCAGCTTCGGTCGCGAACCACTTAGCGATACTTGTTGTATAGATTAGCTACCTATCGATATATAATTTGACATAACACTATCTGGTAATGCAAAACACTTAAACGTTGTAACGTGGTTACACAACACTTAAACGTCGTAACGGGGTTATGCAACACTTAAACGTTGTAACGTGGTTACGCAACACTTAAACGTCGTAACGTGGTTACGCAACACTTAAACGTCGTAACGTGGTTACGCAACACTTAAACGTCGTAACGTGGTTACGCAACACTTAAACGTCGTAACGTGGTTACGCAAAACACTGAATCGTCGTAACAAGGTTACGCAAAACGCTAAACGATTTATCTTATTTAACTTGTGAACTCACCAACCTTGTGTTGACACTTTTAGTATGTTATTCTCAGGTAGCCGAGGCGGGCGCGCGGTTTAGGAGCATGCATTAATTGAAACCATCTTTAGTCTGCAAACTTAATTTTTAACAGTTACATTTGGTTTTAAGTCGTCCTGCGTGACGCAACTTTTGAATTAAGGTTTTACGCTTCCGCACTTATTTACTTTTAAACGTTTTTCCTTGGTTTGATTATAACTAATGATTCCGATCCTGCCAGTTCACACCCTCTGACGGTAAAACTCCGTTAGTGGATTTTGAGGGTGTGACATGAATTGATTTGACTGATATGGTTTTAAAAAAAATTGAATGGGTTTCTCTTAAAGAATGGGAAAAACGAGGAGTAATAGTGAAGAACGAATGAGTTTCATGTGTTTCGACCCTATGTTTATACTCCATACATCCTTGGCACGTACTCCAAGACAACAAATGGGCTTATTCGTTAAGAAATTAACAAATCCTGATGTGTTGTAAAACACACGTATTCTCAGCACCAGTTTTCATTCTAATTGTTGCTTTTATATCTAATACTTAATGTTTCTTAACTTGTTTTGACATAATCTTACAAAGTTATATACCATTCGTAGATTGCGGGTATTAAAGAGAAAAAGAACGGGGCTTCTCAAGACTTCAAGGAGCTTTATGATTAATTTTCGAAGAACAAAGTTAAAGCCCGACCCAAGCCCACTTGTGTGAAGCCTTGCATATGTTATATATTATTATAACACAAATTAACACAAAATGAATTAGCGAAAGGATCATTCGCTAAAAATCCTCATAATCTGGTCACATTCGCTATTAATTATAGAGTATTGGTCTCATTCGCTAGTAAAACTAACAAATGAGGCCTATTCGATAAAAAACTAATGAAAGGAATTCGTTCGTAAGAAGTTGAACGAATGAACACAAAAACACAGAGAATGGGTCAAGTGAGGAAAACGTCAAAGTAAAAATTTAAGAACCCAGAAAGTCAAACATGCAAATTTGAATTCTGATAATGCTCAATGTTGAATCATTAACACCAAAACCTATTACAAATTGATCGATACATGATCAATAATCCATTGATGTATGTAATTCTATTCAAGAACAAGTTATAATTGTTAAGTAATCAGTTGTTAAGTCCACAGAGTTAAAAACGATAAAACCCATTCAAACCAGTTCAGAACATCAATTTAAGCATTATAGTACTCAGACTATTCTAACGATGACGATTGAAGATGAACATCATGAATTGATTTGACTGATATGGTTTTAAAAAAAATTGAATGGGTTTCTCTTAAAGAGTGGGAAAAACGAGGAGTAATAGTGAAGAACGAATGAGTTTCATGTGTTTCGACCCTATGTTTATACTCCATACATCCTTGGCACGTACTCCAAGACAACAAATGGGCTTATTCGTTAAGAAATTAACAAATCCTGATGTGTTGTAAAACACACGTATTCTCAGCACCAGTTTTCATTCTAATTGTTGCTTTTATATCTAATACTTAATGTTTCTTAACTTGTTTTGACATAATCTTACAAAGTTATATACCATTCGTAGATTGCGGGTATTAAAGAGAAAAAGAACGGGGCTTCTCAAGACTTCAAGGAGCTTTATGATTAATTTTCGAAGAACAAAGTTAAAGCCCGACCCAAGCCCACTTGTGTGAAGCCTTGCATATGTTATATATTATTATAACACAAATTAACACAAAATGAATTAGCGAAAGGATCATTCGCTAAAAATCCTCATAATCTGCTCACATTCGCTATTAATTATAGAGTATTGGTCTCATTCGCTAGTAAAACTAACAAATGAGGCCTATTCGATAAAAAACTAATGAAAGGAATTCGTTCGTAAGAAGTTGAACAAATGAACACAAAAACACAGAGAATGGGTCAAGTGAGGAAAACGTCAAAGTAAAAATTTGAGAACCCAGAAAGTCAAACATGCAAATTTGAATTCTGATAATGCTCAATGTTGAATCATTAACACCAAAACCTATTACAAATTGATCGATACATGATCAATAATCCATTGATGTATGTAATTCTATTCAAGAACAAGTTATAATTTTTAAGTAATCAGTTGTTAAGTCCACAGAGTTAAAAACGATAAAACCCATTCAAACCAGTTCAGAACATCAACTTAAGCATTATAGTACTCAGACTATTCTAACGATGACGATTGAAGATGAACATCATGAATTGATTTGACTGATATGGTTTTAAAAAAAATTGAATGGGTTTCTCTTAGAAAGTGGGAAAAACGAGGAGTTATAGTGAAGAACGAATGAGTTTCATGTCTTTCGACCCTATATTTATACTCCATAAATCCTTGGCACGTACTCCAAGACAACAAATGGGCTTATTCGTTAAGAAATTAACGAATCATGATGTGTTGTAAAACACACGTATTCTCAGCACCATTTTTCATTCTAATTGTTGCTTTTATATCGAATACTTAATGTTTCTTAACTTGTTTTGACATAATCTTACAAAGTTATATACCGTTCGTAGATTGCGGGTATTAAAGAGAAAAAGAACAGGGCTTCTCAAGACTTAAAGGAGCTTTATGATTAATTTTTGAAGAACCAAGTTAAGGCCCGAACCAAGCCCACTTGTGTGAAGCCTTGCATATGTTATATATTATTATAACACAAATTAACAAAAAATGAATTAGCGAAAGGATCATTCGCTAAAAATCCTCATAATCTGGTCACATTCGCTATTAATTATAGAGTATTGGTCTCATTCGCTAGTAAACTAACAAACGAGGCCTATTAGATAAAAGAACTAATGAATGGAATTCGTTCGTAAGAAATTGAACGAATGAACACAAAAACACAGAGAATGGGTCAAGTAAGGAAAAGGTCAAAGTAAAAATTTTAGAAGCCAGAAAGTCAAACATGCAAATTTGAATTCTGATAATACTCAATGTTGAATCATTAACACCTAAACCTATTACAAATTGATCGATACATGATCAATAATCCATTGATGTATGAAATTCCATTCTAGAACAAGTTATAATTGTTAAGTAATCAGTTGTTTAGTCCACAGAGTTAAAAACGATAAAACCCATTGAAACCAGTTCATAACATCAACTTAAGCATTATAGTACTCAGACTATTCCTAACGATGACGATTGAAGATGAACATCAGGAATTGATTTGACTGATATGGTGTTAAAAAAAATTGAATGGGTTTCTCTTAGAGAGTGGGAAAAACGAGGAGTTATAGTGAAGAACGAATGAGTTTCATGAGTTTTGACCCTATATTTATTATCCATACATCCTTGGCACGTACTCCAAGACAACAAATGGGCTTATTCGTTAAGAAATTAACAAATCCTGATGTGTTGTAAAACACACGTATTCTCAGCACCATTATTCATTTTAATTGTTGCTTTTATATCCAATACGTTAATGTTTCTTAACTTGTTTTGACATAATCTTACAAAGTTATATACCATTCGTAGATTGCGGGTATTAAAGAGAAAAAGAACGGGGCTTCTCAAGTCTTAAAGGAGCTTTATGATTAATTTTCGAAGAACCAAGTTAAAGCCAGACCCAAGCCCACTTGTGTGAAGCCTTGCATATGTTATATGTTACTATAACACAAATTAACAAAAAATGAATTAGCGAAAGGATCATTCGCTAAAAATCCTCATAATCTGGTCACATTCGCTATTAATTATAGAGTATTGGTCTCATTCGCTAGTAAAACTAACAAATGAAGCCTATTCGATAAAAGAACTAATGAAAGGAATTCGTTCGTAAGAAGTTGAACGAATGAACACAAAAACACAGAGAATGGGTCAAGTGAGGAAAAGGTCAAAGTAAAAATTTAGGAACCCAGAAAGTCAAACATGCAAATTTGAATTCTGATAATGCTCAATGTTGAATCATTAACACCAAAACCTATTACAAATTGATCGATACATGATCAATAATCCATTGATGTATGTAATTCTATTCAAGAACAAGTTATAATTGTTAAGTAATCAGTTGTTAAGTCCGCAGAGTTAAAAACGATAAAACCCATTCAAACCAGTTCAGAACATCAACTTAAGCATTATAGTACTCAGACTATTCTAATGATGACGATTGAAGATGAACATCATGAATTGATTTGACTGATATGGTTTTAAGAAAAATTGAATGGGTTTCTCTTAGAGAGTGGGAAAAACGAGGAGTAATAGTGAAGAACGAATGAGTTTCATGTGTTTTGACCCTATATTTATAATCCATACATCCTTGGCACGTACTCCAAGACAACAGATGGGCTTATTCGTTAAGAAATTAACAAATCCTGATGTGTTGTAAAACACACGTATTCTCAGCACCATTTTTCATTCTAATTGTTGCTTTTATATCTAATACTTAATGTTTCTTAAATTGTTTTGACATAATCTAACAAACTTGTATACCGTTCGTAGATTGCGGGTATTAAAGAGAAAAAGAACGGGGCTTCTCAAGACATAAAGGAGCTTTATGATTAATTTTCGAAGAACCAAGTTAAAGCCAGACCCAAGCCCACTTGTGTGAAGCCTTGCATATGTTATATGTTACTATAACACAAATTAACAAAAAATGAATTAGCGAAAGGATCATTCGCTAAAAATCCTCATAATCTGGTCACATTCGCTATTAATTATAGAGTATTGGTTTCATTCGCTAGTAAAACTAATAAATGAGGCCTATTCGATAAAAGAACTAATGAATGGAATTCGTTCGTAAGAAGTTGAGCAAATGAACACAAAAACACAGAGAATGGGTCAAGTAAGGAATAGGTCAAAGTAAAAATTTAAGAACCCAGAAAGTCAAACATGCAAATTTGAATTCTGATAATGCTCAATGTTGAATCATTAACACCAAAACCTATTACAAATTGATCGATACATGATCAATAATCCATTGATGTACGTAATTCTATTCTAGAACAAGTTATAATTGTTAAGTAATCAGTTGTTAAGTCCGCTGAGTTAAAAACGTTAAAACCCATTTAAACCAGTTTAGAACATCAACTTAAGCATTATAGTACTCAGACTAATCCTAAAGATGACGATTGGAGATGAACATCACGAATTGATTTGATTGATATGGTTTTATAAAAAATTGAATGGGTTTCTCTTAGAGAGTGGGAAAAACGAGGAGAAATAGTGAAGAACGAATGAGTTCCATTTGTTACGACCCTATATTTATACTCCATACATCCTTGGCACGTACTCCAAGACAACGAATGGGCTTATTCGTTAAGAAATTAACGAATCTTGATGTGTTGTAAAACACACGTATTCTCAGCACCGTTTTTCATTCTAATTGTTGCTTTTATATCTAATACTTAATGTTTTGACATGATCTTACAAAGTTGTATACTGTTCGTAGATTGCGGGTATTAAAGAGAAAAAGAACCGGGCTTCTCTAGAATTAAAGGAGCTTTATGATTAATTTTCGAAGAACCAAGTTAAAGCCCGACCCAAGCCCACTTGTGTGAAGCCTTGCATAAGTTATATATTATTATAACACAAATTAACAGAAAATGAATTAGCGAAAGGATCATTTGCTAAAAATCCTCATATTCTGGTCACATTCGCTATTAATTATGGAGTATTGGTCACATTCGCTAGTAAAACTAAAAAATGAGGCCTATTCGCTAAAAGAACTAATGAATGGAATTCATTCTTAAAAAGTTGAACGAATGAACACAAAAACACAGAGAATGGGTCAACTAAGGAAAAGGTCAAAGTTAAAATTTAAGAACCGAGAAAGTCAAACATGAAAATTTGAATTCTGTTAATGCTCAAAGTGGAATCATTAACACCAAAACCTATTACAAAGTGATCGATACATGATCAATAAACCATTGATGTATGTAATTCCATTCTAGAAGAAGTTATAATTGTTATGTAATCATTTGTTAAGTCCACAGAGATAAAAACGATAAAACCCATTCAAACCAGTTCAGAACATCAACTTAAGCATTATATTACTCAGACTATTCCTAACGATGACGATTGAAGATGAACATCAGGAATTGATTTGACTGATATGGTTTTAAAAAAAATTGAATGGGTTTCTCTTAGATAGTGGGAAAAACGAGGAGTAATAGTGAAGAACGAATGAGTTCCATTTGTTACGACCCTATATTTATACTCCATACATCCTTGGCACGTACTCCAAGACAACGAATGGGCTTATTCGTTTAGAAATTAACGAATCTTGATGTGTTGTAAAACACACGTATTCTCAGCACTATTTTTCATTCTAACTGTTGCTTTTATATCAAATATATAATGTTTCTTAACTTGTTTTGACATGATCTTACAAAGTTATATACCGTTCGTAGATTGCGGGTTTTAAAGAGAATATGAACCGGGCTTCTCAAGAATTAAAGGAGCTTTATGATTAATTTTCGAAGAACCAAGTTAAAGCCCGACCCAAGCCCACTTGTGTGAAACCTTGCATATGTTATATATTATTATAACACAAATTAACACAAAATGAATTAGCAAAAGGATCATTCGCTAAAAATCCTCATATTCTTGTCACATTCGCTATTAATTATGGAGTATTGGTCTCATTTGCTAGTAAAACTAACAAATGAGGCCTATTCGATAAAAGAACTAATGAATGGAATTCGTTCGTAAGAAGTTGAACGAATGAACAGAAAAACACAGAGAATGGGTCAACTAAGGAAAAGATCAAAGTAAAAATTTAAGAACCCAGAAAGTTAAACACGCAAAATTGAATTCTGATAATGCTCAATGTTGAAGCATTAACACCAAAACCTATTACAAATTGATCGATACATGATCAATAATCCATTGATGTATGTAATTCCATTCTAGAACAAGTTATAATTGTTAAGTAATTAGTCATTAAGTCCATAGAGTTAAAAACGATAAAACCCATTCAAACCAGTTCAGAACATCAACTTAAGCATTATAGTACTCAGACTATTCCTAACGATGACGATTGAAGATAAACATCAGGAATTGATTTGACTGATATGGTTTTAAAAAAAATTGAATGTGTTTCTCTTAGATAGTGGGAAAAACGGGGAGTAATAGTGAAGAACGAATGAGTTCCATTTGATACGACCCTATATTTATACTCCATACATCCTCGGCATGTACTCCAAGACAACGAATGGGCTTATTCGTTAAGAAATTAACGAATCTTGATGTGTTGTAAAACACCCGTTTTCTCAGCACCGTTTTTCATTCTAATTGTGGCTTTTATATCTAATATATAATGTTTCTTAACTTGTTTTGACATGATCTTAAAAAGTTATATACCGTTCGTAGATTCGGGGTTTTAAGGAGAAAAAGAACCGGGCTTCTCAAGAATTAGAGCTTTATGATTAATTTTCGAAGAACCAAGTTAAAGCCCGACCCAAGCCCACTTGTGTGAAGCCTTGCATAAGTTATATATTATTATAACACAAATTAACAGAAAATGAATTAGTGAAAGGATCATTTGCTAAAAATCCTCATATTCTGGTCACATTCGCTATTAATTATGGAGTATTGGTCTCATTCGCTAGTAAAACTAACAAATGAGGCCTATTCGCTAAAAGAACTAATGAATGGAATTCGTTCTTAAAAAGTTGAACGAATGAACACAAAAACACAGAGAATGGGTCAACTAAAGAAAAGGTCAAAGTAAAAATTTATGAAACCAGAAAGTCAAACATGCAAATTTGAATTCTGTTAATGCTCAATGTGGAATCATTAACACCAAAACCTATTACAAAGTGATCGATACATGATCAATAATCCATTGATGTATGTAATTCCATTCTAGAACAAGTTATAATTGTTAAGTAATCATTTGTTAAGTCCACTGAGTTAAAAACGTTAAAACCCATTTAAACCAGTTTAGAACATCAACTTAAGCATTATAGTACTCAGACTATTCCTAACGATGACGATTGGAGATGAACATCACGAATTGATTTGATTGATATGGTTTTATAAAAAATTGAATAGGTTTCTCTTAGAGAGTGGGAAAAACGAGGAGTAATAGTGATGAACGTATGAGTTCCATTTGTTACGACCCTATATTTATACTCCATACATCCTTGGCACGTACTCCAAGACAACGAATGGGCTTATTCGTTAAGAAATTAACGAATCTTGATGTGTTGTAAAACACACGTATTCTCAGCACCGTTTTTCATTCTAATTGTTGCTTTTATATCTAATACTTAATGTTTTGACATGATCTTACAAAGTTATATACTGTTCGTAGATTGCGGGTATTAAAGAGAAAAAGAAAGGGGCTTCTCAAGACTTAAAGGAGCTTTATGATTAATTTTTGAAGAACCAAGTTAAAGCCCACCCAAGCCTACTTGTGTGAAGCCTTGTATATGTTATATATTATTATAACACAAATTAACACAAAATGAATTAGCGAAAGGATCATTCGCTAAAAATCCTCTTATTTTGGTCACATTCGCTATTAATTATAGAGTATTGGTCACATTCGCTAGTAAAACTAAAAAATGAGGCCTATTCGCTAAAAGAACTAATGAAGAATTCCGTTGGTCAAAGTTAGATGGAATTCGCAACGAGGCCCAGAATATACATGGGAACGAAAGGAAGAATTCCGGAAAAAATACCCCTATCTATTTCCTCAAAAGGAAGTAGTCGACGCATAAAATTTCGAGGACGAAATTTTTGTTACGGGGGAGAATGTAACTATTCCGGCAGAATCAGGTATACCCTAACCGGTATATACTATTTATGTGATATTTAATAATGAATATGTGAATTATAATGCGTTTATACGAGTATGTATGATTCACATTACGGATTATACTCGATTATACAGTTAATCGTATTGGAAATACGATTAACCGATGAACGATTATTGAAACTCGAAAGAATCGAGAATACATTATAGACGAGATACATAATATTTAGTGATGTTTATGAAGTGTTAAAGCTTCTGGATAAGTGAATTAAAGCACAGAAAAAGAAATTTCGATTAACGGTACGTCGGTACGTTAAACGAAACCTTTAATACCAAACCGAGCAAGAGACGATCGATCAAGCCGAAAAAGATGCGCAATTATTAATAATATGATGTTTCAATTATTAATAATATGATGTTTGAAGTTTTTAAATCGGTTTTATATAAATTTCATTTTTAAGCCGAAAAACGACCGTTTTAGCCTCGTTTTAAGCCGAATTAAACATTTAACCGAAAAACGAACTGAACCAGATTATCCGAAACATTATCCGGATCTCGGAAATCCAAATATGTGGTTGAAAATGGAGAGGTGGGTCCCACTCCAAGTTCTTCATTTCCTATCCACCTTAAGACCCTAAAATCCAGAAATTTGAACAAGAAAAACCGAGGTAAAATCGTGTTATTTACGTGTTCATATTCGTTTCATGAGTTTGTTTGCAAGAAAATGAGGTTTCAAAGATGAAAACCGATTCTTGCATGATCAAGTGATGTATACGGGTTATACAAGGGATCTTGGTCCAAGAAAGGAGTTAAACGAACCAAAAACGAATTTTTACGGTTAAATCTTTGTTTTTAAAGCATAACCGAAACCATGAAAGAAATGGCTTGATTGTGGGTGTAACTTGCTTGGTGTGGTGTTATTGTGCTTGCAGGTGTTGTATCTAGTTGTTAGCAAAGGCTAGAAAGCGAGATCCTTGCGATTTGGAGCTAGAAACACAAGGTAGTTCGGTTTTTGTACGATGTTTGTAATTTGGACAGATTGTGATACGTGTAGAGTTAGGTCATGAAATTTTACAGAGGTGTTAGATATATGAAAATATGAGTTCTGTGAATTTTTGGTAATTTTTGGACAAAGGATGAATATTTGGGGAGTTTAATGCTCGGTTTTGGCCAAAAATGATGAAAAATAGTTAAATATCATGAAAAATTCTGGAAAATTTCAGATAAGCTTTTTATAACATGTATAAGTTACACACAAAATTTGAGGTCAGTTGAGAAAGTATAAGTAGGCTTTTCGGTTAAACGAGTTCTAGGGTTTTCTAGCTCGGTTTTAGTGAAAATGGCATGTAAAATGAGATTTTGGTTCTGGAAATATTACAGTGGACTATGTGGATGGCAGGGGTCATCCAGGAAAAAATTGGGATTTTTCTAAGATCGTTTGGTATTTACGACATATTTAGTGTTTAAATGGTGTTTAAAAATAGATAAATAAATTTTAAATATAAAAATTAATTCTGGAAATATTTTTATAAAACTCCCCACTGTCAATAAGTGATTTGTACAAAATTTCAAGATCCGAGATTAAACGGATATTTATTTGTGCTAAAAAGAAGATAAAAACAAACTTTTAAAGCTTAAAACGCGTAAACGGGTAAAGTTCGTCTAAGCGAGCTGACTGGTGTATAAAAACCCTAAAAATGAACCATTTTCATATAATTGAGTTAAACAAGTAAAAATGAATTATCCGAAAATAATTCGGATGATTTGGGTAATCTTAAACGATTTAACAGTTTCCGGTACGCCAAAGACGGAAACGGGCCCCGCGGCCAATCGGGGCGTCTAAACCGAGCTCTAAATTCAAAACTTTACCTAAATTATCAATCAACAACTATTTTCGGGTCGTGTGTGACCAAACTCATTTTTGAAACGTAAAAACGGATAACCGTGCTAGGCACGCAAAACGGAAAAACGACTAGTAGTAATTTTGACTAATGAACTCTAAACGATATCACAATCTGAGTCCTGAGAAGTGTTTCTGGGTTAACATTGCCCCCGGAACGGGTACAGTACTGGGTTAACAGTGTCCCCAGATGTACCGGTTAACACGATTAAAATTATATAAATAGTGAATGTATAGTAACGAATTTAGGGATCGTATTACAGATCCGGATTAATAGCTCACGTACTGTGTTACTGCTTGCGATAAGGTGAGTTTCACGAGCCCCTTTTTCTGAACTGTTTTTAAATATTTTCTCGGGGCGGAAAGCATGTTATTATTGAAATGTTTAAGTACATACTGAACGCATGGATTGGCGTGTATTTATATATGTTTTATTGTACGAGAATCGTACGGAAATGTACTAAGATGGTAATTGTCTGAGTTGCTAACATTCTAAGGCCCCGGAACACGAGTGATTAACTGAAAGCCGGTAGAGTGTGAATAGTACTATTGGTCTGACAAACCCAACTGGTCCGGCATGGATTTGCTGATGTTTCCCAGCCAGTTGCACATGTCTATTTTGTTGTTATATATATTTCGCTATGTAATGTTAGACATAGCGGTTTGGGGCAGGTCCGTGGGCGGGGGATATGCCACGGGGGTTGTGTGTGATAGTCAGAGGTTTCACTTGTGGGCTCAGCATAATTACATCGCTAATATATTATTATGATAATGATTTATCACTGTTTACTTAAATTAGTGAAACTCACCAACTATTCGTAGTTGACTCGTTTTATATACATGCTTTCTAGGTACTCCCAAACTGGAATAAGTGCTACATGCTTGATGATGCGTGCTTTTTGTGGAAGCTTAGTGATCATTTTGTATTAAATATGTTAATGTACTGTTGGTAAAACTTATGTGTAACGCCTAGACGGGAACTAAATTTGGAACAATGTAATATGATGCAAATTAATGTAGTGGTGTTTTCTTTATAAGCAATGCTGTTGACATCAGATGTGTCTGTTGTATCCCGTTTACGTTTCCGCTGCGGTTACGGGGTGTTACAGAACTTGGTATCAGAGCCATTGGTTATAAAGAATTAGGATGTCTTTAAAAGATACCTAAAATATAACCAGTAGCTCAAGTATTATAGGATCTGAATATCAACTAATAATTTATAGTGACGAGATCTGGATGAACTTGGATGGACAAGTGAGTTATTATAGTCCGGAACATTATAACAGACTTGTCCGCACGAGGGAATTCTGGGAGGTCACGGGGAACATTAATAGGTAAAATCGGCAACATACGTGTAAGTATATGATAATATTTTGATGTGACAAGGTTGTATAAGTGTGTGAATATTAATTTAATTATGATTTACATTATGGAAGGAACTATATATTTGCTAACTTGTGTACAGGTAAGGATGTCGAGATCACAAAGTCTGTCAGTGGAGGAGGACCCGGTGGAGACCAGTTCCGGGGACTCTAGGAGCTTACGCTTAGCTTCCAGCACTGAGCCTAGTGAGACTAGCCGTAGGAGTGCTAGCCTGTCCGTCCCTATTAGGGTTGCCAGATCCCCCACCCCACCCGCACCGCAGGTCACCCCTACCCCTCCCAGACCAGGTCCCCGCCTCACGGCGCGGATCAGTGCCCCTTATGTCCCACCTACCTTTACCCACCCAGACCCACTTACCACAGGGGCGAGTCCTCAGCCCGAGCCTGTGCCTCCACCCGTGTGGGGTACCCCTTGGCTGGAGAGGGATGAACGTCCCTCCACCGAGGCTGCATGGCTCTGAGTGCTCACCGAGCAGATGAATGAGCACACCACCGCCTTGACGGTGGGTATCCAGAGGAGGAATCACTTGGCGGACTGTATACTGGACAGCCAGTATGCGATCGCTCAGCTGAGGAGGGAGGACGCATACTCCCAGCGGATGATTGACTGGATGGAGACACGGATCCGGGGTCTGATGGCGGTGTTAGTGGTGATGGTGGCAGTGCTGGTATGGTTGGTATACCACCATGTTTAGTCATGTTACGGTGGTAGTAGTCAGTGTCCGCTTTTTGATACTCTGTGTAAGCAGTTAGTGGTGATGCTAACATAGAGTGAATATTGGGTAGTTATAGTACAGCCACTAGCCCATAAGGGGTCGATTTTGGGGATGTCATTGTAGATACTCTTGATGTATCATTCAAGCACTGACCCATAGCGGGTTATGTCGAAATGATGCCGGTGTAGGACTGATGTATGAAAACTTAATCCATGGGCTAATGTTTATGTAATGTGTACTGATGTTTATGTAATATGTACTGATGTTTATTAATGAATGGAATATGTGTTGTGTATCGAGATTGGAAATTGTATTAATTAAATGTACTTTCTTAATGTTGTGTAGAATGGCACCAAAGCGGTCAGCTCAAATGTCAGAAGTGGATGTGAGTCGTCTGATTGCTCGACAGTTAAAGGCGGCGATACCGGATATAGTATCGCGCATCGCCGCCAGTATTAACAATACGACCAATCCAGACCCTGCGAGCAATCAAACGACCACCAATAATGTTGGGGAACAAAATGTTAATCCTCCACCGAACGGTAACCCGATTCCGAGTAATGACGCGCCGCCTAGGGTGGTCGTTACAGACAGTAATGGCCCTATACCCAGTGTAGAAACGAACCGCACTGAACCGACTCCTGCAACAAGGGGATGTTCAATTAAAGATTTTATGTTGTGCAAACCCCTAGAATTTAGTGGGTCTGAGGGACCCAATGGGTTGGTTAAGTGGATTGAGAAAATAGAGTCGGTTGTGAACATCAGTAACTGCCCTGAGGATTATGTTGTTAAGTATGCTACATGCACGTTCACGGACCATGCCTTGACATGGTGGAACACAATAGTGCAGACTCGCGGTCAGGCAGCGACAAACCGCATGACCTGGGCAGAACTCAAGGCCCTTGTGCTGGAACATTTCTGCCCAAAAAACGAACTGCAGAAGTTAGAAAACGAATTATGGAACCTGGAGATGCAGGGGGCAGACCACTTGGGTTATACGAACCGATTTAATGAGTTGTCACGATTGGTGTCGTGGTTGGTCACCCCAGAGTCAAAGAGGGTTGAGCGTTATAGATGGGGACTAACCCCAGAAGTAAGGAGTATAGTCAACGCTGGGGGACACCAGACGTTTGAGGGTGCGGTGACGCAAGCTGGTATTGTCACATACGATTTCGTTAGGAGTGGGTCACTGAAGGTGGCAGGAGAGTCTGCTGGGGGAAAGCGAGGTACGTATGATAATAGGACCCAGGGGAAGCAGCAAGATAAACGTGCTAGGCCCGCTGCCCAGAACTACGCCATGACTAGTTCAGGCGGAAGGCAGGAACCGCAGACAAGGACGTTTCCTAGGTGTGGGAAATGCGGTTACCAGCATGGTGGCGAGTGCTGGGGGGTAGTGTGCCATCGGTGTGGCAGGAATGGGCACTACGCACCGAGTTGTAGGACAAACCTGAACAATCTGAATCGACAACCGCAACCTATCCGTGCGCAGCCATTTAGGACCCAACCAGCCCGACAACAATACCCACAAGGAAACCAAATGATGACCACCAGCCGTGCTTGCTTTGAATGCGGCAGCACAGATCACTTCAAGAAAAACTGTCCAAAACTGAACCAGGGAGGAAATAGGAGGCAAACCGTGGGTCAGGCATCGTCGTCCAATCCGGCGAGAGGCCGAGCATTCGTGATGGGGGTGAACGAAGCACGCCAGGACCCCAGCGTAGTGACAGGTACATTCCTCGTCTCTGATCATTACGCTTCTGTGTTATTTGATACAGGCGCCGATAGAAGTTTTGTTTCTGTTAAATTCCTATCGATAGCAAACCTTCCGATTAGTGAACCCATTGAACCTTATACCGTAAAAGTCGCTAACGGTAAAACCATGATAGTTAATCAGATAGTTCGGAATTGCCCTTTTATTCTGAACGATCAATCCTTCCTGATTGACTTATTACCGGTAGAATTAGGTAGTTTTGACGTGATAGTGGGAATGGATTGGTTAGCACGTAACAAAGTAGAAATTAACAGTGAAAAGAAAATCGTCAAGATCCGGGTGTCGGATGACGAAGAGGTGTTAGTGCAAGGAGAGAAGTCGGGCACAATGATACCATTTATATCCCACCTCAAAGTGTTAAAATATATACGACAGGGATGCGTGGCGTATCTAGCGAGTTTGATGGCCACAGATTCTGAGGAGAAACAGGTGGATGATATCCCAGTGGTACGCGAATTTCCACAAGTTTTCCCAGAAGAACTTCCTGGATTACCGCCAACCCGACATGTCGAATTCAGAATCGATTTATTACCTCAAGCTGGCCCTGTTGCTAAAGCACCCTACCGACTCACCAACTATTCGTAGTTTACTCGTTTTCTTTACATGCTTTCTAGGTACTCCCAAACTGGAATAAGTGCTACATGCTTGATGATGCGTGCTTTTTGTGGAAGCTTAGTGATCATTTTGTATTAAATATGTTAATGTACTGTTGGTAAAACTTATGTGTAACGCCTAGACGGGAACTAAACTTGGAACAATGTAATATGATGATTTGGGTAATCTTAAACGATTTAACAGTTTCCGGTACGCCAAAGACGGAAACGGGCCCCGCGGCCAATCGGGGCGTCAAAACCGAGCTCTAAATTCACAACTTTACTTAAATTATCAATCAACAACTATTTTTGGGTCGTGTGTGACCAAACTCATTTTTGAAACGAAAAAACGGATAACCGTGCTAGGCACGCAAAACGGAAAAACGACTTGTAGTAATTTTGACTAGTGAACTCTAAACGATATCACAATCTGAGTCCTGAGAAGTGTTTCTGGGTTAACATTGCCCCCGGAACGGGTACAGTACTGGGTTAACAGTTTCCCCAGATGTACGGTTAACACGATTAAAATTATATAAATAGTGAATGTATAGTAACGAATTTAGGGTTCGTATTACAGATCCGGATTAATAGCTCACGTACTGTGTTACTGCTTGCGATAAGGTGAGTTTCACGAGCCCCTTTTTCTGAACTGTTTTTAAATATTTTCCCGGGGCGGAAAGAATGTTATTATTGAAATGTTTAAGTACATACTGAACGCATGGATTGGCGTGTATTTATATATGTTTTATTGTACGAGAATCGTACAGAAATGTACTAAGATGGTAATTGTCTGAGTTGCTAACATTCTAAGGCCCCGGAACACGAGTGATTAACTGAAAGCCGTTAGAGTGTGAATAGTACTATTGGTCTGACATACCCAACTGGTCTGGCATGGATTTGCTGATGTTTCCAAGCCAGTTGTACATGTCTATTTTGTTGTTATATATATTTTGCTATGTAATGTTAGACATAGCGGTTTGGGGCAGGTCCGTGGGCGGGGGATATGCCACGGGGGTTGTGTGTGATAGTCAGAGGTTTCACTTGTGGGCTCAGCATATTTACATCGCTAATATATTATAATGATAATGATTTATCACTGCTTACTTAAATTAGTGAAACTCACCAACTATTCGTAGTTGACCCGTTTTCTTTACATGCTTTCTAGGTACTCCCAAACTGGAATAAGTGCTACATGCTTGATGATGCGTGCTTTTTGTGGAAGCTTAGTGATCATTTTGTATTAAATATGTTAATGTACTGTTGGTAAAACTTATGTGTAACGCCTAGACGGGAACTAAACTTGGAACAATGTAATATGATGTAAATTAATGTACTGGTGTTTTCTTTATAAGCAATGCTGTTGATATCAGATGTGTCTGTTGCATCCCGTTTACGTTTCCGCTGCGGTTACGGGGTGTTACAGGGCTTCTCAAGAATTAAAGGAGCTTTATGATTAATTTTCGAAGAACCAAGTTAAAGCCCGACCCAAGCCCACTTGTGTGAAGCCTTGCATATGTTATATATTATTATAACACAAATTAACACAAAATGAATTAGCAAAAGGATCATTCGCTAAAAATCCTCATATTCTGGTCACATTCGCTATTAATTATGGAGTATTGGTCTCATTCGCTAGTAAAACTAACAAATGAGGCCTATTCTATAAAAGAACTAATGAATGGAATTCGTTCGTAAGAAGTTGAACGAATGAGCACAAAAACACAAGGAATGGGTCAACTAAGGAAAAGGTCAAAGTAAAAATTTAAGAACCCAGAAAGTCAAACATGCAAATTTGAATTCTGATAATGCTCAATGTTGAATCATTAACACCAAAACCTATTACAAATTGATCGATACATGATCAATAATCCATTGATGTATGTAATTCTATTCTAGAACAAGTTATAATTGTTAAGTAATCAGTTGTTAAGTCCACAGAGTTAAAAACGATAAAACCCATTCAAACCAGTTCAGAACATCAACTTAAGCATTATAGTACTCAGACTATTCCTAACGATGACGATTGAAGATGAACATCAGGAATTGATTTGACTTATATGGTTTTAAAAAGAATTGAATGGGTTTCTCTTAGAGAGTGGGAAAAATGAGGTGTAATAGTGAAGAACGAATGAGTTACATGTGTTTTGGCCCTATATTTATACTCAATACATCCTTGGCACGTACTCCAAGACAACAAATGGGCTTATTCGTTAAGAAATTAACGAATCTTGATGTGTTGTTAAACACACGTATTCTCAGCACCGTTTTTCATTCTAATTGTAGCTTTTATATCTAATAAATAATGTTTCTTAACTTGTTTTGACATGATCTTACAAAGTTATATACCGTTCGTAGATTGCGTGGATTAAATAGAAAAAGAATGGGGCTTCAAAAGACTTAAAGGAGCTTTATGATTAATTTTCGAAGAACCAAGTTAAAGCCCGAGCCAAGCCCACTTGTGTGAAGCCTTGCATATGTTATATAATATTATAACACAAATTAACACAAAATGAATTAGCCAAAGGATCATTCGCTAAAAAAATCCTCATATTCTGGTCACATTCGCTTTTAATTATAGAATATTGGTCTCATTCGCTAGTAAAACTAACAAATGAGGCCTATTCGCTAAAAGTACTAATGAATGGAATTCGTTCTTAAAAAGTTGAACGAATGAACACAAACACACAGAGAATGGGTCAACTAAGGAAAAGGTCAAATTAAAAATTTAAGAACCCAGAAAGTCAAACATGCAAATTTGAATTCTGATAATGCTCAATGTGGAATCATTAACACCAAAACCTATTACAAAGTGATCGATACATGATCAATAATCCATTGATGTATGTAATTCCATTCTAGAACAAGTTATAATTGTTAAGTATTCATTAGTTAAGTCCACAGAGTTAAAAACGACAAAACCCATTCAAACCAGTTCAGAACATCAACTTAAGTATTATAGTACATAGACTATTCCTAACGGATTGAAGATGAACATCATGAATTGAATTGACTGATATGGTTTTAAAAAATATTGAATGGGTTTCTCTTAGAGAGATGGAAAAACGAGGAGTAATAGTGAAGAACAAATGAGTTACATGTGTTTTGACCCTATATTTATACTCCATACATCCTTGGCGCGTACTCCAAGACAACAAATGGGCTTATTCCTTAAGAAATTAACGAATCTTGATGTATTGTAAAACACACGTATTCTCAGCACCATTTTGCATTCTAATTGTTGCTTTTATATCTAATACTTAATGTTTCTTAACTTGTTTTGGCATGATCTTACAAAGTTATATACCGTTCGTAGATTGCGGGTTTTAAAGAGAAAAAGAACCGGGCATCTCAAGAATTAAAGGAGCTTTATGATTAATTTTCAAAGAACCAAGTTAAATCCCGACCCAAGCCCACTTGTATGAAGCGTTGCATATGTTATATATTATTATAACACAAATTAACACAAAATGAATTAGCGAAAGGATCATTTGCTAAAAATCCTCATATTCTTGTCACATTCGCTATTAAATATAGAGTATTGGTCTCATTCTCTAGTAAAACTAATAAATGAGGCATGTTAGCTAAAAGAACTAATGAATGGAATTCGTTCTTAAAAAGTTGAACGAATGAACACAAACACACAGAGAATGGGTCAACTAAGGAAAAGGTCAAAGTAAAAATTTAAGAACCAAGAAAGTCAAACATGCAAATTTGAATTCTGATAATGCTCAATGTGGAATCATTAACACCAAAACCTATTACAAAGTGATCGATACATGATCAATAATCCATTGATGTATGTAATTCCATTCTAGAACAAGTTATAATTGTTAAGTAATCATCAGTTAAGTCCACAGAGTTAAAAACGACAAAACCCATTCAAACCAGTTCAGAACATCAACTTAAGTATTATAGTACATAGACTATTCCTAACGGATTGAAGATGAACATCATGAATTGATTTGACTGATATGGTTTTAAAAAAAATTGAATGGGTTTCTTTTAGAGAGATGGAAAAACAAGGAGTAATAGTGAAGAACGAATGAGTTACATGTGTTTCGACCCTATATTTATACTCCATACATCCTTGGCACGTACTCCAAGACAACAAATGGGCTTATTCCTTAAGAAATTAACGAATCTTGATGTATTGTAAAACACAAGTATTCTCTGCACCATTTTTCATTCTAATTGTTGCTTTTATATCTAATACTTAATGTTTCTTAACTTGTTTTGACATGATCTTACAAAGTTATATACCGTTCGTAGATTGCGGGTATTAAAGAGAAAAAGAACGGTGCTTCTCAAGACTTAAAGGAACTTTATGATTAATTTTCGAAGAACCAAGTTAAAGCCCGACCCAAGCCCACTTGTATGAAGCGTTGCATATGTTATATATTATTATAACACAAATTAACACAAAATGAATTTGCGAAAGGATCATTTGCTAAAAATCCTCATATTCTGGTCACATTCGCTATTAAATATAGTGTATTGGTCTCATTCTCTAGTAAAACTAATAAATGAGGCCTGTTCGCTAAAAGAACTAATGAATGGAATTCGTTCTTAAAAAGTTGAACGAATGAACACAAACACACAGAGAATGGGTCAACTAAGGAAAAGGTCAAAGTAAAAATTTAAGAACCAAGAAAGTCAAACATGCAAATTTGAATTCTGATAATGCTCAATGTGGAATCGTTAACACCAAAACCTATTACAAAGTGATCGATACATGATCAATAATCCATTGATGTATGTAATTCCATTCTAGAACAAGTTATAATTGTTAAGTAATATTAGTTAAGTCCACAGAGTTAAAACGACAAAACCCATTCAAACCAGTTCAGAACATCAACTTAAGTATTATAGTACATAGACTATTCCTAACGGATTGAAGATGAACATCATGAATTGATTTGACTGATATGGTTTTAAAAAATTGAATGGGTTTCTTTTAGAGAGATGGATAAACAAGGAGTAATAGTGAAGAACGAATGAGTTACATGTGTTTTGACCCTATATTTACACTCCATACATCCTTGGCACGTACTCCAAGACAACAAATGGGCTTATTCCTTAAGAAATTAACGAATCTTGATGTATTGTAAAACACACGTATTCTCAGCACCATTTTTCATTCTAATTGTTGCTTTTATATCTAATACTTAATGTTTCTTTACTTGTTTTGACATGATCTTACAAAGTTATATACCGTTCGTAGATTGCGGGTTTTAAAGAGAAAAAGAACCAGGCTTCTCAAGAATTAAAGTAGCTTTATGATTAATTTCGAAGAACCAAGTTAAAGCCCGACCCAAGCCCACTTGTGTAAAGCCTTGCATATGTTATATATATTATAACACAAATTAACACAAAATGAATTAGCGAAAGGATCATTCGCTAAAAATCCTCATATTCTGGTCACATTCGCTATTAATTATAGAGTATTGGTCTCATTCCCTAGTAAAACTAACACATGAAGCCTATTCGCTAAAAGAACTAATGAATGGAATTCGTTCTTAAAAAGTTGAACGAATGAACGCAAACACACTGAGAATGGGTCAACTAAGGAAAAGGTCAAAGTAAAAATTTAAGAACCCAGAAAGTCAAACATGCAAATTTGAATTCTGATAATGCTCAATGTGGAATCATTAACACCAAAACCTATTACAAAGTGATCGATACATGATCAATAATCCATTGAGGTATGTAATTCCATTCTAGAACAAGTTATAATTGTTAAGTAATCATTAGTTAAGTATAACAGAGTTAAAAACGACAAAACCCATTCAAACCAGTTCAGAACATCAACTTAAGCATTATAGTACATAGACCATTCATAACGATGACGATTGAAGATGAACATCAGGAATTGATTTGACTGATATGGTTTTAAAAAAAATGAATGGGTTTCTCCTAGAGAGTGGGAAAAACGAGGAGTGATAGTGAAGAACGAATGAGTTACATGTGTTTCGACCCTATATTTATACTCCATACATCCTTGGCACGTTCTCCAAGACAACGAATGGGCTTATTCGTTAAGAAATTAACG